>NW_028114083.1:0-31189 GCF_964289735.1 Phaethon aethereus | reverse complement strand
GAGCGATAAGGTCTCCCCTCAGCCTCCTCTTCTCCAGACTAAACAACCCCAGTTCCCTCAGCCGCTCCTCATAAGACTTGTGCTCCAGACCCCTCACCAGCTTCGTTGCCCTTCTCTGGACACGCTCCAGCACCTCAACATCCTTCTTGTAGTGAGGGGCCCAAAACTGAACACAGGATTCAAGCTGCGGCCTCACCACGAGCACAGGGGCACGATCACTTCCCTACTCCTGCTGGCCACACTATTTCTGATACAGGCCAGGACGCTGTTGGCCTTCTTGGCCACCTGGGCACACTGCTGGCTCATGTTCAGCCGGCTGTCAACCAGCACCCCCAGGTCCCTTTCCGCCGGGCTGCTCTCCAGCCACTCCTGCCCAAGCCTGTAGCATTGCATGGGGTTGTTGTGGCCAAAGTGCAGGACCTGGCACTTGGCCTTATTAAACCTCATCCAGTTGACCTCTGCCCATCGATCCAGCCTGTCCAGACCCCTCTGCAGAGCCCTCCTACCCTCCAGCAGATAACGTCTTGGGTCAAGCCAAGACGTTGGGTCAAGTCAAGACATTGGGTCAAGCCAAGACGTCGTTGGGTCAAGCCAAGACGTTGAGTCGAGCCAAGGTGCTGGGTCAAGCCAAGATGTCATTAGGTCATGCCAAGACATTGGTCAAGCCAAGGCATTGGGTCAAGCCAAGACATCACTGGGTCAAGCCAAGACGTTGGGTCAAGCCAAGACATTGGGTCAAGCCAAGATGTCATTGGGTCAAGCCAAAATGTTGGGTCGTGCCAAGATGTCGTTGGGTCAAGCCAAGACATTGCATCAAGCCGACGCGACCACGGGGGGTGCCGGGCACCCCGGCCGCCGGAGGGGGGTGCACTGGGGGGTCCCCACTCACGTGCAGGAGGAAGAGCATCATCTCGGCCTCGGCCAGGCGGCGGCCGATGCACTGGCGGGCGCCGAAGCCGAAGGCCAAGGCCTTGAAGCTGGTGTCGTCCTTGCCGAGCCAACGGGAGGGGTCGTAGCGCTCGGGGTGGGGGAAGACGTCCGGGCTGCGCCCCATGGCGTACAGCGCCACCTGGCACAGCGTCTGCGGGGCGGGGGGGTCAGCGCCGGGACCCCCGGCGGCCCCCCCTGCGCCCCGCCCGGGGTGGGGGTCCCCGCGGCGCTCACCCCCGCCGGCACGCGGTAGTTGTGGAGCACGACGTCCCTGGCGGGGTAGCGCTGCACCGTGATGCCCACCGGGTACAGCCTGGGGGGGCGCGGGGGTGAGGGGGGGTCCCCAAGGGGCGCCCCCCGCCCCCCCCAGCATCCCCAGGGAACCCCGGTCGGTAGCACCGGCAGCCCTGCCCCCCACGTGCCCCCCGACCCCTCCAGGGCCCTCAGGAAGCCCCTCGGCACCCCCCCACTGCCCCCCAGTGCCCCCCGGCACCCCCCCAGTGTGCCCCACGGCCTCCCAGTGCCCCCCAGTGCCTCCCGGCACCCCCACCAGTGCACCCCAGCGCCCCCCACTGCACCCCAGTGCCCACCGGCACCCCCACCAGTGCCCCCCAGTGTGCCCCAGTACACCCCAGCACCCTCCCAGTGCCCCCCAGTGAGCCCCACTGCCCCCCCCGCCCCCCCTGCCCCCCCGGCTCCCCCCCCGTGCCCCCAGCCCCCCCGCCCCCCCCCGCACCCACCGCAGGGTCTCCTTGATGGCGGCGCGCAGCAGCGGGAGCGCGCTCAGCAGCTCGGGCAGCGGCCGGGCCCCCCCCCCCGGCGCCCCCCCCGCCGCTGCCCGCACCTCTGCCCGCAGCGCGCGCTGCACCCCCGGGTTCCGGCCCAGCTCGAACAGCGTGAACAGCAGCGGCATCGCCGTCTGGGGGGCGCCCCACACGCTGCCCCACGGCACCCCGCGCCGCCCCACGGCACCCCACGCTGCCCCACACGCCGCCCCACGGCACCCCACGCTGCCCCACGGCACCCCGCGCCGCCCCACGGCACCCCACGCTGCCCCCCACGCCGCCCCACGGCACCCCACGCCGCCCCACGGCACCCCACGCTGCCCCACACGCCGCCCCACGGCACCCCACGCCGCCCCACGGCACCCTACGCTGCCCCACACGCTGCCCCACGGCACCCCGCGCCGCCCCACGGCACCCTACGCTGCCCCACACGCCGCCCCATGGCACCCCACGCCGCCCCACGGCACCCTACGCTGCTCCACGCCACCCCAACTGCCCCACACCTCACCACGACGCCCCCCAGGCTGCCCCGCGGCCCCCCACGCCGCCCCCCACGCCGCCCCACGGCACCCCGCAGTGCCCCACGGCCCCCCACGCCGTCCCACGGCACCCCAACTGCCCCACGCCCCCCCACGCCGCCCCCCACGCCGCCCCACGGCCCCCCACGCCCCCCCCCGGGATTCCCCAGCCCCTCCCTCCGGCACCCCCTACCTCCCTCGGTCCCCCAGCCCCCCCCCCCCCACGACCCCCCACCCACGGTGTCCACGCCGCCGGCCGTGAACTCGGTGACGTTGGCGCGGATGGCGCCCAGGGGCAGGCGGCCCTGCAGCAGCAGCGCCCCCAGCACCCCCCCGCCCCCGCGCGCGCCCCCGCGGCAGAACTCGCGGTAGATGCGCTGGATGCTTTCGTCAGCTGCGGGGGGGGGGGGGGGGGGGGCCCTCAGCCCGGGGGGCACCCCGACCCCCACCCCGACCCCCACCCCGGGGGGAGCCCCCCGGCCTTGCGGAGGGGAGGGGGGCGTGGGGGTAAGGGGGGGGGTCCGAGGGGGGTCTCGCTGTTCCAACCCCCACTCTGGGGTCCCGGGTGGGGGTCCCGGGTGGGGATCCCACTATCCCCTCCCACCCTCTGGGGTCCCGGGTGGGGGTTCCGGGTGGGGGTCCCGGGTGGGGGTCCCGGGTGGGGGGTCCCGAGTGGGGCCCCAGGGTAGAGGTCCCAGGTGGGGGTCCTGGGTGGGGGTCCCACTGTCTCATCCCCCCCTCTGGGGTCCCGGGTAGGGGTCCCGGGTGGGGGTCCCGGGTGGGGGGTCCGGGTGGAGGTCCCAGGTGGGGGTCCTGAGTGGGGGTCCCACTGTCCCCTCCCGCTGTCTGGGGTCCCGGGTGGGGGTCCCACTGTCTCATCCCCCCCCTCTGGGATCCTGGGTGGGGGTCCCGAGTGGGGGTCCCACTGTCTCATCCCCCCCTCTGGGATCCTGGGTGGGGGTCCTGAGTGGGGGTCCCACTGTCCCCTCCCACCCTCTGGGGTCCCGCGGGCGGGGGTCCCCCCGCACCCACCGTGCTGGAAGATGGTGTCCCAGGCGCGCAGGTGGTCGCGCCAGAGGGGGGGGCGCAGGCGGCGCAGCAGCGGGGGGGGCAGGAAGAGCAGGGGCAGGGTGGTCCGCAGCATCGTCTCCACCGCGCCCAGGAAGCGCTGCGCCCCCCCCGCGCCCCCCCCCGCGCCCCCCAGCAGCCCCAGGCGCTCCCCGTACAGCGCGTAGCTGCTGGCTGCGCCCCGCGTGGGGGGGGGGACACAGAGGGGGGCACCCGCTCAGCACCCCGGCCGCGGGGTGGGGGGGCCCGGCGTGTCCGCCCCCACCCGCCTCTGCGTGCCGGGGGGGGGTCCCATAGACGCCCCCCGCCCCACATCCGCGGCCCTTGGGGGGGGGTCCCCGCTGCCCGTCCTGCCCCACGGCGTCCTGGGGGGGGGGGGGCCCACCGCCCCCCTCCCCCGCGCCGGGGTGCTGGGGGTCCCGCTGTAAACCCCCCCTCCCCCGCCATCCCCGGGGGTCTCGGGTGGGGGTCCCACTGTCCCATCCCCCCCGGGGGTGCTGGGTAGGGGTCCCGCCGTCCCCTCCCCTCCTCTGGGGTCCGGGGTGGGGGGTCCCGGGGGGGGGTCCCGGGGGGGTTCTACAGTCCCGTCCCCACCTCGGGGCTCCCCGTGTCACCCCTCCCCCGCCGCCGGGCTGCTGGGTGTCCCCCCCCGCGCCGGGGTCCCCGCGTGGGGGGCGTCCCCCGCGGCTCCCCCCCCCACGCACCCTCCAGGGCGAAGCGGAAGAGCAGGGGGTGCGGGTCGAGGGTGAGGGCGCGCCCGGGGGCCTCGCGCAGGCGGCGGCGCATGGCGGCGGCGAAGTCGCGCGCGACGGCGTCCAGGAGCGGCAGGAACTCGCGGGCACCGGCCGGGCTCAGCACCGCGGGGTTCAGCGCCAGCCGGTCCGAGCGCCAGGCCTGCCCGTTCCTGCCCGCCGCCCGGTCAGGAGCCTGCCCGCGCTGCCCGCGCTGCCCGCGCTGCCTGGCCTGCCCGCGCTGCCTGGCCTGCCTGCGCTGCCCATGCTGCCTGCACTGCCTGCGCTGCCTGGCCTGCCTGCGCTGCCTGGCCTGCCTGCGCTGCCTGGCCTGCCTGCGCTGCCTGCGCTGCCTGGCCTGCCCGTGCTGCCCATGCTGCCTGCACTGCCTGCGCTGCCTGGCCTGCCTGTGCTGCCCATGCTGCCTGCACTGCCTGCGCTGTCTGGCCTGCCTGTGCTGCCCATGCTGCCTGCGCTGCCTGCGCTGCCTGGCCTGCCTGTGCTGCCCATGCTGCCTGCGCTGCCCACGCTGCCTGGCCTGCCTGCGCTGCCTTGTGCTGCCTGCGCTGCCTGCGCTGCCTGGCCTGCCCGTGCTGCCTGGCCTGCCCACACTGCCTGTGCTGCCTGCGCTGCCTGGCCTGCCTGTGCTGCCTGCGCTGCCTGCGCTGCCTGGCCTGCCCGTGCTGCCTGGCCTGCCCACACTGCCTGTGCCGCCTGCGCTGCCCGCGCTGCCTGGCCTGCCTGTGCTGCCTGCGCTGCCCGCGCTGCCTGGCCTGCCCGCGCTGCCCGCGCTGCCTGGCCTGCCCGTTCCTGCCCGCCGCCCGGTCAGGAGCCTGCCCGCGCTGCCCGCGCTGCCTGGCCTGCCTGCGCTGCCTGCGCTGCCTGGCCTGCCCGCGCTGCCCGCGCTGCCCATGCTGCCTGCACTGCCTGTGCTGCCTGGCCTGCCTGTGCTGCCCATGCTGCCTGCGCTGCCTGCGCTGCCTGGCCTGCCCGTTCCTGCCCGCCACCCGGTCAGGAGCCTGCCCGCGCTGCCCGTGCTGCCGGCGCTGCCGGCGCTGCCTGTGCTACCTGGCCTGCCCACACTGCCTGTGCTGCCTGTGCTGCCCGCGCTGCCTGGCCTGCCTGTGCTGCCTGCGCTGCCTGCGCTGCCTGGCCTGCCCGTGCTGCCTGGCCTGCCCACACTGCCTGTGCTGCCTGCGCTGCCCGCGCTGCCTGGCCTGCCTGTGCTGCCTGCGCTGCCCGCACTGCCTGGCCTGCCTGCGCTGCCTGGCCTGCCTGCACTGCCTGCGCTGCCTGGCCTGCCTGTGCTGCCTGGCCTGCCCGCGCTGCCCATGCTGCCTGCGCTGCCCACGCTGCCTGGCCTGCCTGTGCTGCCTGGCCTGCCTGCGCTGCCTGGCCTGCCTGCGCTGCCTGGCCTGCCCGCGCTGCCCATGCTGCCTGTGCTGCCCACGCTGCCTGGCCTGCCTGTGCTGCCTGGCCTGCCCGCGCTGCCTGGCCTGCCTGCGCTGCCTTGTGCTGCCTGGCCTGCCCACACTGCCTGGCCTGCCTGCGCTGCCTGCGCTGCCTGCGCTGCCTGCGCTGCCTGGCCTGCCCGCGCTGCCTGGCCTGCCTGCGCTGCCTTGTGCTGCCTGCGCTGCCTGCGCTGCCTGGCCTGTCTGTGCTGCCTGTGCTGCTCGCACTGCCCGCTCTGCCTGTGCTGCCTGCGCTGCCCGCGCTGCCTGTGCTCCCTGCACATTCCTGTGCTGCCTGCACTGCCTGCGCTGCCTGCGCTGCCTGGCCTGCCTGCGCTGCCTTGTGCTGCCTGCGCTGCCTGGCCTGTCTGTGCTGCCTGTGCTTGCACTGCCCGCGCTGCCTGTGCTGCCCGCGCTGCCTGTGCTCCCTGCACATTCCTGCGCTGCCTGCGCTGCCTGCGCTGCCTGCGCTGCCTGTGCTCCCTGCACATTCCTGTGCTGCCTGCGCTGCCTGCACTGCCTGCACTGCCTGCACTGCCTGCGCTGCCTGTGCTCCCTGCACATTCCTGCGCTGCCTGCGCTGCCTGCGCTGCCCGCGCTGCCTGTGCTCCCTGCACATTCCTGCGCTGCCTGTGCTCCCTGCACATTCCTGCGCTGCCTGCGCTGCCTGCGCTGCCCGCGCTGCCTGTGCTCCCTGCACATTCCTGCGCTGCCTGCGCTGCCTGTGCTCCCTGCACATTCCTGCGCTGCCTGCACTGCCCGCGCTGCCTGCGTGTTCCTGCGCTGCCCCAAGGCCCTGGCACGTCCCAGGGTCACCCAGCTGCCCCCCCAGCCCTGCCCCACAGCACCCCACAGCTCCCACCCCCCCCGCCCCCCGGCCCTGCCCCCCAGCCGCCCCCCAGCCACCCCATGGCTGCCCCACAGCCCCGCCCCACAGCTGCCCCACGGCCGCCCCACGGCGCCCCACGGCCGCGCCCTTACAGCAGGAAGAGGCCGCACTGGTGGTTGCGCAGGCGCCGGTGGGCGCTCCAGGCCTCGATGCCCATGCGCCGCGGGAAGGGCCCCTCGGCGCGGAAGAGCTGCGCCGCGTCCCGCGGCAGCAGCACGTTGACGCAGTCGTAGGTGCCCACCCGCTCCCTGCGGGACCCCCGCGTCAGCCCCCCGCCCCCGCCTGGGGGGCGCCGGGACCCCCGGGACGGGGTCACCCAGGACCAGCCACCCAAGGGGTGCTGCCACGTGGGGGGTGCTGGGACCCCCCTGAGATGGGGCAGGGTCAGTGGGGAGCACCCACCCGGTGGGGTCCTGCCAACTTAGGGGTCCCCAGGACGGGACAGGGTCAACTGGGAGGACCCAAGGGGGTGCAGGTGCCCTGGGGGGGGCACTGGGACCCCCCGAGATGGGATGGGGTCAACGGGGAGCACCCACCCAAGGGGGTGCTGCCACCCTGGGGGTGCTGGGACCCCCCACGATGGGACCAGGTCAATGGGGACCACCCACCCCTGGGGTCCCGCCACCTTAGGGGTCCCCAGGATGGGACCACCCACCCGGGGGGTGCTGCCACCCTGGGGGGCGCCGGGACCCCCGGAAATGGGGCGGGGTCGACGGGGAGCACCCACCCAAGGGCGTGCTGCCATCCCGGGGGGGATCAACCGGGACGGGACCGGGGACGACGGGGACCGCCCGCCCACGGGGTCCTGCCACCCCGGGGGGCACCGGCACCCGCCGGGCCGGGAGGGGGTCCCCCGGGACCACCCCCCGGGGCGCGGCCCCACCTGTAGACGGGCCCGAGGCGCCGGAAGCCGCCGGCCATGCGGTGGTGGAAGTGCTGGAAGCCGTCGCTGCGCCAGGCGCGGTACAGGTTGAGCCAGCGGTTGCGGCCGTCGCGGGGAATGGCCTCGTAGGGCTGCACCGGCCGGGGGGCCCCCCCCGCGCCCCCCGAGCACAGCGCCCGCCGCCCGCCCCGGCCCCACAGCCAGCCCGGGGGTCGCATGCTGCCGCCTCCGGCCCCCCGCGCCGCCGCCTCCCCCTTATATCCCCGAGGCCAAGGTCGCCGCCGGCGCGGGGCGGCCCCCGCTGAGGCCGCCCCCGGGGACGTGTGGGGCACACGGAGCCCCAGAGCCGGGGGGGGACCCCCCGAGCGCCCCCCGCCTCGGTGTGCGCCCAGCCCCCCGCAGCACCAGCCCCATAGCACCCAGCTCTGCAGGGCCTGACCCGGCCCCACAGCACCCAGCCCCGCAGCACCCAGCACCCCATAGCACCCAGCGCCACAACACCGTCCCCACAGCACCCAGCCCCACAACACCCAGCACCCCATAGCACCCAGCCCCGTAGCACCCAGCCCCATAGCACCAGCCCCACAGCACCCAGCACCCCATAGCACCCAGCCCCACAGCACCCAGCACTCCATAGCACTGTCACCACAGCACCCAGCACCCCATAGCACCCAGCTCCGCAACACTGTCCCCACAGCACCCAGTTCCACAGCACCCAGCCCCATAGCACCAGCCCCACAGCACCCAGCACCCCATAGCACTGTCCCCATAGCACCAGCCCCACAGCACCCAGCCCCACAGCACCCAGCACCCCATAGCACCCAGCACCCCATAGCACTATCCCCACAGCACCCAGTTCCACAGCACCCAGCCCCATAGCACCAGCCCCACAGCACCCAGCACCCCATAGCACTGTCCCCATAGCACCAGCCCCACAGCACCCAGCCCCACAGCACCCAGCACCCCATAGCACCCAGCTCCCCGTAGCACTATCCCCACAGCACCCAGTTCCACAGCACCCAGCCCCATAGCATCAGCCCCACAGCACCCAGCACCCCATAGCACTGTCCCCACAGCACCAGCCCCACAGCACCCAGCCCCACACACCCTGACCCAGCACCTCGCAGGGGTGGGATGGGCCCCGGTGCCCCCAGCCCCCCTATGGGGCAGCCCCACGGTGTGGATGGAGGGGTTGGGGGGGGGTCGGGCCCCCCCGTCCCGCGCGCGGGGGCGACGCTGGGGCTAAAAATAGCCGGGGGCGGCGGGGGCAAGGTCCTGCTGCTGTTTGTGGGGCAGCGCGGCCGTGACGGGGGGCCCTGCTTGTGGGGGGCACGGCAGCCCGCCCGCGCCGTGGGGTGCCCCACGGGGAGGACGTGGCCATCGGCCGCGGGGCTGGGGGGCGGGGGACCCCCCGCGGAACGGGGGGGGTGGGGTGAGGGCCGTAGGGAGTTCATACAGCCCCACAGCCCTGCCCCACAGCCCTGCCCCACAGCCCTGCCCCACACCCCTGTCCTGGCCCCACAGCCCCCCCCCCTTCTCCTCCACCCCCACCTGCTGGTCCCCGGCCCCCGGCCCCCTCCTCATCCTCAGGCCTTCGTCCTCCACACCCCATCTTACCCAGCCCCCCACCCAGCCCCACAGCACCCTGACCCCCAGCCCCACACCCGCCCCGTCGCCCACCCGGTGGAGCCAAAGGGGTGCCCGCGCCCCCAGGCGCGCGGGGGGCCGGGGGATCCGTGGGGCCGGGGGGGTGGGGGTGTCCTGTGGGACAGGGGGTGCCGTGAGCTCTGTGGGGCCCTGTGGGGCAGGGGATCTGTGGGGCGGGGAGGTCCCGTGGGGCGGGGGCGGCGCGGAAGAAGAGCCGCAGGCCGGGGTGCGGGTTTTCCCTTTTTTCTCCTTTTTTTTTGTTTTTCTTTATTGTGAAGTGCGGAGCGGCCGGTGCCTTTTGTGCTTTTTTTTTTTTTCCCCTTTTTGTTATTTTTCCCCTTTTTTTTTTTCTTTTTTTTTTTTTTTTTTTTTCTTTTTTTCTCTTTTTCCTGGAACGTCGTTCAAATCCTCGAAAAACCCCCCGGGGAAAAGCCGCGGGGGAGGCGGGAGGTTCTTTACGGCTCGTAAAAAGTCGTGGAAAGCTCCACGCGTTATGTACAAGGCTGCTCCGGCGCCGGCCCCGGGTACAAAACGGGGGTCGAAGCTCTACGGTCCTGCTACCTGAATCTGGGGGGGCTGGGGGGGCCGGGACCCCGCTCGCCCCCGCCGCCGCCGCCCCGGCCGGGGCCCCGCCGCGAGGCCTGCCCGCCGCGGGGTGGGCGCCCCGGCTCGGGACGGGGCGACGGCGGCGGCGGCGGCGGCGAGGCCGGCGGGGCGCTAAGGCGGGGCGCGAGGGTGGGGCCCGCGGCGCGGGGGGCGCGGCGGCGGCGGTGGCGGCGGCGGGGTTCGTGGCCTATGCAGGGCGCAGCGGCGCGCGCGGCGCGCGCGGCACCGGCGTTGCACGCGGTGCCTGCAGCGTGCGCAGCGGCTGCAGCAGCCGCAGCGTGCGTGGTCTGTGCGGCGCACGTGGCGCCTGCGGTACCTGCAGCGCGTGCAGCGCCCGCGGCGTGCGCAGTGCCTGCGGTGCCTGCAGTACCTGCAGCGTGTGCAGCGCCCGTGGCATGCGCGGTGCCTGCGGCGTGCGCGGTGCCTGCGGTACCTGCAGTGCGTGCAGCGCCCGCGGCGTGCGCGGTGCCTGTGGCGTGCGCGGTGCCTGCGGTGCCTGCAGTACCTGCAGCGCGTGCAGCGCCCGCGGCGTGCGCGGTGCCTGCGGCGTGCGCGGTGCCTGCGGCGTGCGCGGTGCCTGCGGTACCTGCAGCGTGTGCAGCGCCCGCGGCGTGCGCGGTGCCTGCGGCGTGCGCGGTGCCTGCGGTACCTGCAGCGTGTGCAGCGCCCGCGGCGTGCGCGGTGCCTGCGGCGTGTGCGGTGCCTGCGGTGCCTGCGGTGCCTGCGGCGCGCGCGGTGCGTGCAGCAGCTGCACCATCTGCGGCGCCCGCGGCCCGCGCGGGGCCCGCGGCCTTCGCGCCGCGCCCGCGTCGCCCGGCCGGGCGCGGCCTTCCCGCCGTCGAGGCCGCGCGCGCCGCGTGCCGGGCGCGAGGCCGGCCGTCGCGCGGGGGGCGCGGGGGAGGGGCGGGCGGGGGGCTAGCGCTACTCTGGCGTCATCCCTGATATTCGTCGCTATTAAGAATTCGGGGTAAAATGTACCTGATTGCTCGTGACTGCGGTTCCTCCGGAACGGACCATGCGGGGTAATTAGCAAAGACGTTAATTATTGCTCTCGAGGCCGGGCCGGGCCCGCGCGGGGCCGCGCGCCCGGGCACTATCTACAGTTTGGCAACTCCAGAACCGGAGCGTTCGGCTCCCGAAGCGTCGGAAATTGGCATAGATTTAAATACGGGGGGGAGGGGGGGTCGCATGCAGAGGCCCCCCCCCGCCCCCCCGCCGGGGAGGGGGGAGGGGCGGCTGGGGGTGTTCCCCCCCCTCCCCCCCCCCCCCCCGCCTCCCTTCAGTCCCTCCCAAAAGTGACAAGACTTTGGCATCGTTGGGGGGGGAGGGGGGGGAGGGGCCGCGGGGGCGGGGGGCGGGGGGCGGGGGAGGGGCCCGGCGAGGCCGGGTTGTGCTCTCGGGGAAGGGCGCCCCCCTGCGGCGGGAGGTGGGGCGGCCCCTCCGGGGGGAGGGGGGCGGGGGGACGCACACGGGCGACCGCCCCACCCCCACATCCCCCCCCCCCCGGGGCTCCCCCTCTGGGCGGGGGGAGGGGAGGGTGTTTTGGGGGGGAGCCCCCGGGGAGAGGAGGGGGCGCCCGGACGGGGGGGGGGGGGGGGCGACTCGGGGGTGTGGGGGGAGACCCCCGGGTGCCGGGGGGGGTACCCGAGGGGGGGTACCCGAGAGGGGGTACCCGGGGGGGTACCCGGGGGGTACCCCCGAGGTCGGGGTGCCCGGGGGGGGGTGGCCATGCAGGGGGGTACCCGGGGGGGGTACCCTGCGGGGGGGGCCCCGGGGCAGAGGTACTGCGGCGGGTGAGGGGTGCCGGGGTACCCCCGGGAGCTGCCCGGGCTTATTGCGGGGGGCGGGGCCACGAGGACCCCGGGGGGGACCCCTGGAAGGGAGGGGGCGGGGGGTCCCCGAATCTTGGGGCGCGGCACAGGGCCGGGGCGCCCGCGCAAGGATGGGGGGGTCGCCCTGGGTGGGCTGTGGCACAGGGCCGGGGTACCTGTGTGCGGGAAGGGGGGTCCCCCAACCCGGGAAGGGGGGGGTCCCCCAAACTTGGGGTGCCGCACAGGGCCGGGGCACCCGTGCAAAGACAAGGGGGGGGTCCCCAATCTTGGGGTGCCGCAGAGGGCCACGGCACCCATGCAAATACGGGAGGGGGTCCCCAATCTTGGGGTGCTGCACAGGGCCACGGCACCCGTGCAAAGATGGGGGGGGTCCCCCAAATTTGGGGTGCAGCACAGGGCTGGGACACCCGTGCAAAGACCGGGGGGGGGTCCCCCCGAATGTTGGGGTGCCGCAGAGGGCCGGGACACCCACGGAAAGACGGGCGGGGGGGCGCCCCCAAATTTGGGGTGCCGCACGGGGCCGGCGCACCCGCGCGAAGCCGGGGGGTCGGGGTGCGGCGCGGCGGCACCCACGCAATGGGGGGGGTGGGGAGGTGCGTGGGGGGGTGTGTGTGTGGGGGGGGGGGTCACCCCGCTCTCGAGCCGGGTCACCTGCGCTCGGCGGGGAGCGCCCCGAGGAGGATGAGGATGAGGATGAGGATGAGGAGGAGGAGGAGGAGGAGGAGGATGAGGAGGAGGAGGAGGATGAGGATGAGGAGGAGGAGGAGGATGAGGAGGATGAGGATGAGGAGGAGGAGGAGGATGATGAGGAGGAGGATGAGGATGAGGAGGATGAGGAGGATGAGGAGGAGGAGGAGGAGGAGGAGGAGGAGGAGGATGAGGAGGAGGAGGAGGAGGAGGATGATGAGGATGAGGAGGATGAGGAGGAGGAGGATGAGGAGGAGGAGGAGGAGGAGGAGGAGGAGGAGGAGGAGGGTGGGGGGCGGCGCCGAGGCGGGCGCCAGCCGTCCGAGGCCGGCGTCGGCGTCGGGGGCGCGCGCCCCCCCGGGCCCGGCTCAGGGGCGCAGGGGGCTGAGGGGGGGCCCGGCGCCCTTGAAGCAGGCGGACTCGTAGTGCTTGTTGAGATACGACTTGAGCGCGAAGGTCTTGCTGCAGCGCTTGCACTTGAAGTGCTTGAAGGCCGAGTGCGTCTGCATGTGGGCGCGCAGGTTGGAGCGGTCGGCGAAGGCTTTGCCGCAGTGGGCGCAGCCGAAGGGCTTCTCGCCGGTGTGCGAGCGCATGTGGCCCTGCAGCAGCCAGGGCCGGCTGAAGGCTTTGCCGCACACGTCGCACTTGTGCTTGAGGTCGTGGGTGAGGAGGTGCATGGCCATGGCGGGCATGGAGACGTAGACCTTGCCGCAGGTCGGGCACTTCTTCGCCATCTTGCTGTCCAGGCTGCGGTGCGTCTGCTTGTGCCGGCTGAGGTTGGAGGAGGTGGCGTAGGTCTTGCCGCACTCCCCGCAGGCGTGCCGCGGCAGGTTGCGCGGCCCGCTCGCCGCCTTGCGCCGCGAACGCCCGTCGGTGATGAAGAAGGCGTCGACGGCGTAGCCTTCGCTCACCGCCGCGTCGCCGTTGATGTAACCCCCCGCCATGCCCGAGTGGGGGCTGTCGGGCGGCTCCGAGTCCCCCGCCCCGTAGTCCCCCCGGGCGCCGGGGTAGATGGCGTCCGGCGACGGCACCTTGAGCGCGGCCTCGCCGTCCCCCTCGTACGCCGACGGCGCCATGTACTCGCCGATGTACCCTGCTGGGGGGGGTGCGGGCAGGGGGTGCGGGCAGGGAGCGGGCAGGAGCGGGGGGAGAGAGGGGAGAGCCGTTCAGCGGCACCCCGGCGGGCAGCGCCGGCGCCCGCGCCCCGACCGCGCCGGGGAGCCCCTGCCCGCGCCCCTGCCCGCGCCCCTGCCAGACTCTGCCCAGCCCAACCCCTGCCCGGACTCCTGCCCACGCGCTGCCGGCCCCTGCCTCGGCCCTCTCCCTGCCGCCGCGCCTCCCCTGCCCTCGCGCTGCCCTTGCTCCTGCCTCCGCATCGCCCGTACGCCCTGCCCGCCCCTGCCCGCCCCTGCCCGCCCCTGCCCCACAGCCCCCGTCCCGCTCTGCCCCTGCCTGTACCTGTCCCCGCTCCGCTGCCCCCCACAGCCCCCGGCCCTGGCCCTGCCTGCATCCCCATCCCTGCCTGCATCCCTGTCCCTGCCTGCATCCCCGGCCCTGCCTGCAGTCCCTGGCCCTGGCCCTGCCTGCATCCCTGTCCCTGCCTGCATCCCCGGCCCTGCCTGCAGTCCCTGGCCCTGGCCCTGCCTGCATCTCCGTCCCTGCCTGCATCCCTGTCCCTGCCTGCATCCCCGGCCCTGCCTGCAGTCCCTGGCCCTGGCCCTGCCCGCATCCCTGGCCCTGCCCGCATCCCTGGCCCTGCCTGCAGTCCCTGGCCTGTTCCTGCCTCCATCCCTGTCCCTGCCCACATCCATGGCCCTGCCCGCATCCCCGGCCCTGCCCGCATCCCCGGCCCTGCCTGCAGCCCCTGGCCCTGGCCCTGCCTGCAGCCCCACGTCCTTGACCCTGCCTGCAGCCCCGGCCCTGCCTGCAGTCCCTGGCCCTGCCACAGCCCTGCCTCTGCCTCCATCCCTGCCCACAGCCCCCTGCCCCTGCCTGCAGCACCCTGTCCTTGTCCCTGCCTGCATCCCTGTCCCTGCTCCTGCCCACAGCCCCCCGTCCCTGCCTGCAGCCCCCTGCCTCCAGCCCCGTCCCTGCCTGCAGTCCCCTGTCCTTGTGCCTGTCCCTGCCCTGCAGCCCCCTGCCCCTGCCTGCAGCCCCCCATCCTTGTCCTTGTCCCTGCCTGTAGCACCCTGTCCCTGCCTGCAGCTCCTTGTCCCTGCCTGCACCCCTGCCCGTGTCCCTGCCTGCAGCCCCCTGTCCTTGTCCCAGTCCCTGCCTGCATCCCTGCCGTGTCCCTGCCTGCAGCCCCTTGTCCTTGTCCCAGTCCCTGCCTGCATCCCTGCTCGTGTCCCTGCCTGCAGCCCCCTGCCCCCGTCCCTGTCCCTGCCTGTAGTCCCCCGTCCCTGCCTCCATCCTTGCCCGTGTCGCTGCCCTCAGCCCCCCGTCCCTGCCCGCAGCCCTGCCCGTCCCTGCCCGCAGCCCCCTGCCCCCGTCCCTGCCCGCAGCCCCCCGTCCTTGTCCCTGCCGCTGCCCGCAGTCCCGTCCCTGCCTCCATCGCTGCCCGCGTCCCTGCCCGCATCCCTGCCTGTACCCCTGCCTGTATCCCTGCCCGCATCCCTGCCCGGACCCCTGCCCGCATCCCTGCCCGTCCCTGCCTGTACCCCTGCCCGTCTCCCTGTCCGCAGCCCCGTCCCGCTGCCGCTCCCCGCCCGCCGCTGCCGCCGGCCCCGTTCAAGGTCAGCGGCCGGGCCGGGGCCCGCTGCGGCGGGTTCGGTGCCGGTTACGCAACGCGCCGCAGCCGCCGCCGCACCGGGCCCGGCCGGGGCCGCGCTCCGCACAAAGGCCGGGCCGGGGCTGCGGGGCCGGGGGGGGCTGCGGGGCCGGGGGGGGGGGCTCCGGGGCCGGGGGGGGCTCCGCCGCCGCCGCCTTCTGCCCTTGAACTTGGCACCGGAGAGACAAAAGGCAGCGGCGGCGCCGGTTCGGCTGCGCTCGGGCCGGTTCGGCTGCGCTCGGGCCGGTTCGGTTCTACTCGGTCCTACTCGGCTACGCTCGGGCCGGTTCGGCTCCGCTCGGGCCGGTTCGGCTCCGCTCGGGCCGGTTCGGTTCTACTCGGTCCTACTCGGCTCCGCTCGGGCCGGTTCGGTTCTACTCGGTCCTACTCGGCTCCGCTCGGGCCGGTTCGGTTCTACTCGGTCCTACCAGGCTGCGCTCGGCCGGCCCGCTCGGCCGCGCTCGCTCTCCGCCGGCCCCGCTCGGCCCCGCGGGTCGCGGCGGGCGGCGCGGCGGAATGCGGCCGGCCCCGGTTCCCCCGCGGCGCGGCGCGGCGCGGGCAGGCGGCGGCGGCGCCGGTATTTACCCTTGTCGTGTAACCGGGAGCCGAAGTCCGCCCGGGTCCTGCCGTACGGGGCGTCGAGGCCGGCGGGGAAGTCATCGATCTTCACCTTCTTCACCAGGAAGGACCTGGGCATGGTTCCTCCCGGGGGCCGCCGCCACAAAGGGGCCCCCCCCCGGCGGGGGGGGCGGTGGAACGGGGCCTACGGCTTTGTGCGGCGGCGGGCGCGGCCGCCCAGCGCCGGTCGGGGGCCGCCCGCAGCCGCCGCCGCTCCCGCTCCCGCCGCCGCCGTCTCGGGGTCGGGGAGGCCGCGCCCGGCGGCTCCCGGGGCGCGGGGACGCGGCGGCCCCCCCCGGGGCGAGGGCATGGGCCGGCGGCGGCGGCGGCCCCGGGGCGGCGGGTCCCGGTGCGGGGCGGAGGGGGGGGGAGCGGCGGGGGGGGGCTCAGCACCGGGACAGCGGCGGTTCAGCACCGGCGGCGCGGACAGCTCCGGGGGCGGAGCCGGGCGGGGGCGGCGCGGGAGCGCGGGGCGCGCGCTTATAGCCGGGACGGGGGGGGAGGGGAGGGGGAGGGGCCTGGGGCGGGGAGGGGGAGGGGGGAGAGCGGGGAGGGGGAGGGAGGGAAATCCCGGGAATCCCGGGGGATTGGGGGAGGGCAGGGGCATGGGATGGGGGTGGGATGGGATGGGATGAACCGGGATGGGATGAGCTGGGATGGGATGGACTGGGATGGGATGGACTGGGATGGGATGAGCTGGGATGGGATGAACCGGGATGGGATGAGCCGGGATGGGATGAGCTGGGATGGGATGGACTGGGATGGGATGGACTGGGATGGGATGAGCTGGGATGGGATGGACTGGGATGGGATGGACTGGGATGGGATGAGCCGGGATGGGATGGACTGGGATGGGATGAGCCAGGATGGGATGAGCCGGGATGGGATGAGCTGGGATGGGATGAACTGGGATGGGATGGGATGAGCCGGGATGGGATGAGCTGGGATGGGATGGACTGGGATGGGATGGACTGGGATGGGATGGACTGGGATGGGATGAACTGGGATGGGATGGACTGGGATGGGATGAGCTGGGATGGGATGGACTGGGATGGGATGGACTGGGGATGGGATGAGCCGGGATGGGATGGACTGGGATGGGATGAGCCAGGATGGGATGAGCCGGGATGGGATGAGCTGGGATGGGATGAACTGGGATGGGATGAGCTGGGATGGGATGAGCTGGGATGGGATGAACTGGGATGGGATGAGCCGGGATGGGATGGACTGGGATGGATGGACTGGGATGGAATGAACTGGGATGGGATGGACTGGGATGGGATGGACTGGGATGGGATGGACTGGGATGGGATGAGCTGGGATGGGATGAACTGGGATGGGATGGACTGGGATGGGATGGACTGGGATGGGATGAGCCGGGATGGGATGGACTGGGATGGGATGAGCCGGGATGGGATGAGCCGGGATGGGATGAGCTGGGATGGGATGAGCTGGGATGGGATGAACTGGGATGGGATGAGCTGGGATGGGATGGACTGGGATGGGATGGACTGGGATGGGATGAGCCGGGATGGGATGAGCCGGGATGGGATGAGCCGGGATGGGATGAGCTGGGATGGGGTTTGGCACGTGGGGGTGACGCACACGGTTGCCGTGCACACGTGTGGGGCGCCGGTGGGTCCCTGGTGAGCCCCTCCCCCCCCGGGGGCTGCCCCTCCCCCCCAGCTCCGTGACAGCCGCTCCGGGTAATCACGGCGCCTCATTAGCATCTCATTAGCACCTCATTAGCATCTCATTACCTGCCCCGGCCCGTCCGCCCCTCCCCCCTTGCCACGGCAGGCCACCCATGGGTCCCCGGGGTGCGGAGGGCACCTCGCCGCGTGCTGAGGTTGCCCCATGGGGCGCTGAACTTGCCCCTCCACGCACTGAAGTCGCCCACCTGTGCGCTGAGGTTGCCCATCGGGCGCCGCCGTTGCCCTGTGGGGTGCCGAGGTTGCCCCCGCTAGGACTGAAGGTGCCCCATGAGGTGCCGTGGTCGCCCCATGCAGTGCTGAGGTTGCCCTCCAGGCACTGAGCTTGCCCATCTGGATGCTGAGGTTGCCCATTTGGTGCAGTGGTTGCCCCTCCAAGCACTGAGCTTGCCCAACCAGCACCCACAAGCACCGAAGGTGCCCCGTGACATGTTGAGGTTGCCCACGCTGGTGCTGAGGTTGCCCCATGAGGTGCCAAGGTTGCCCCCACAAGGACTGAAAGTGCCCCATGGGGTGCCGAGGTTGCCCCTCCAAGCACTGAGGTTGCCCACCTGCGTGATGAGATTGCCCAACCGGCTGCTGAGGTTGCCCCTCCAAGCACTGAGCTTGCTCAGAGGGTGCTGAGGTTGCCCCATGGGGTGCCGAGGTTGCCCCATGGGGTTACTGAGGTTGCCCAACCTAGTGCTGAGGTTGCCCCATGGGGTGCTTTGGTTGGCCAAGGTAGTGCTGAGGTTGCCCAACACGTTGCCAGAGTTGCCCCATGGGGCGCTGCAGTTGCCCCCCGGGCCCAGTGGTGGCCCCGGGTGGGTGCCGACGTTGCCCGGGTGGCTTCACACCCACAGACACGAGTGTGCCCACGGGGCAACCTCGTCACCCACAGGGCAACCGGGGGGGGGCTAATTAGCATATCAATGAGCGGGGCAGCAGCTGGGCCGGGCCCCCCTCATTAGGGCTCATCAATATGCAAATGGCGGCGGCGGCTGCCAGC
Source organism: Phaethon aethereus (assembly GCF_964289735.1). Taxonomy (NCBI): domain Eukaryota; kingdom Metazoa; phylum Chordata; class Aves; order Phaethontiformes; family Phaethontidae; genus Phaethon; species Phaethon aethereus. Next base: position 13,074 of record NW_028114083.1, on the reverse strand, counting down.
GCGTGACGAACGGCCCCGCGTGGCGCGACCCCACGTCACCCGTGGCACCGGCTCCCCCCCTGCCCCACGGCTTCCCCCCCCGCCCCACGGCTTCCCCCCGCCCCACGGCACCCATCCCGCCCCACGGCGCCCATCCCGCCCCACGGCTCCTGCTCTGCCCCACGGCGCCCATCCTGCCCCACGGCTCCCCCCAGCCCCACGGCTCCCCCCACCCCACGGCGCCCATCCCGCCCCACGGCTCCCCCCCGCCCCACAGCGCCCGTCCTGCCCCACGGCTCCCTCCCACCCCACGGCGCCCGTCCTGCCCCACAGCTCCTGCTCTGCCCCTCCCCGTCACCCCACATGCCCCCAGTGCCCCTCTCTGGGGCATGGTGTGGGGCTGGGAGTGGGGCTGGAGGGGATCCACTATGGGGCAGGGTGTGGGGCTGGGTGTGGGGCAGCATGTCCCTGCCACGGGGCACAATGCAGGACAGTGGAGCCCGCCGTGGGGCAGGCTGTGGGGCAGGCCGTGCCCAGCTCTGCACTGCCCCCCCCCAGCCCCACGGCGCAAGGCGGGGGGCAGGCACTGATGGAGACACCCCGGGGGGGTGCTGCCCCCTGTGACCCCCACGGGCCCGGCCCCACAGCGCCCCACAGCGCGTGACAGCTGGGCTGGGTCCGGCTCTGGGAAGGAACCGGCAGCCGGGTGACTGGGATGGGGACTGGGAACACCGGGATTGGGGCTGGGAATGCTGGGACAGGCACTGGGAGCACCAGGATGGGCACTGGGAACACTGGGGTGGGCACTGGGAGCACTGGGACGGGCACTGGGAGCACTGGGACAGGCACTGGGAATACCAGAACAGGCACTGGGAACACCAGAACAGGCACTGGGAGCACCGGGATGGGTGCTGGGAGCACCAGGACGGGCACTGGGAACACCAGAACAGGCACTGGGAACGCCAGGACAGGCACTGGGAACACTGGGGTGGGCACTGGGGGCACCAGGACAGGCACTGGGAGCACTGGGACAGGCACTGGGAGCACTGGAGTGGGCACTGGGACGGGTGCTGGGAACACTGGGGTGGGCACTGGGAGCACTGGGACAGGTGCTGGGAACACTGGGACGGGCACTGCAGCAGCGGTGTGGGGCAGCCCCACGGGGCAGCAGCTGTGGGGCTGAGCAGGCGTCTGGGACGCGGAGCCCTTTATTGCGCAGAGCCCCCCAGAGATGGGGTTACAAAGTGGGGGGCACAGAGCCGGCCGCTGCCCAGGGGGTCCCGGCCCCCCTGCTCCGGGCTGGTCCAGGGGCTCGCTGGGGGGCTCCTCACTGGCGGGGCCTCGTTGGGGGGCTTGTCATCGGGGGGGTCACTGGGGGGGTCCTCATGGGGGGGTTCTTTGTTGAGTGCCTCGTTGGGGGGCTCCTCATGGGGGGGGGGGGCGCCTCGCCATGGGGCTCCTCATTGGGTGCCTTGCTGGGTGGCTCTTCGTTGGGTTCCTCGTTGGGTTCCTCGTTGGGTTCGTCGTTGGGTTCATCGTTGGGTTCGTCGTTGGGTTCATCGTTGGGTTCATCGTTGGGTTCGTCGTTGGGTTCCTCGTTGGGTTCCTCGTTGGGTTCGTCGTTGGGTTCATCGTTGGGTTCCTCGTTGGGTTCGTCGTTGGGTTCCTCGTTGGGTTCGTCGTTGGGTTCATCGTTGGGTTCCTCGTTGGGTTCCTCGTTGGGTTCCTCGTTGGGTTCATCGTTGGGTTCCTCGTTGGGTTCGTCGTTGGGTTCGTCGTTGGGTTCATCGTTGGGTTCATCGTTGGGTTCGTTGTTGGGTTCGTTGTTGGGTTCGTCGTTGAGTTCATCGTTGGGTTCCTCATTGGGGGGGCTCTTCGTTGGGTTCATTGTTGGGTTCATCGTTGGGTTCGTCGTTGGGTTCGTCGTTGGGTTCCTCATTGGGGGGGCTCTTCGTTGGGTTCATTGTTGGGTTCATCGTTGGGTTCGTCATTGGGTTCGTCATTGGGTTCATCGTTGGGTTCTTCGTTGGGTTCATCGTTGGGCTCTCCGTTGGGTGGTCCCTCGCCGGTTCCCTCGCCGGGGGGCAGGCGGCCGAGCAGGCGCAGGCAGCTGCAAACCTCCTGCCGGCCCCGGTGGGTCCTCTTGGTGCCGCGGGGCAGGCGGCGGCAGGCGGCCAGGTTGAGGTAGGCCAGGTGGGGGCAGGCGGCCAGGAGGGCGCTGGGGGGGGGACACGCACACGCACGCGGCGTCACCGCGGGGCGCCGCCACGCGCGTCCCCCCCCGCCGCTGCCGGAGCCTCACCCGAGGGCGCCGGGCGTGACCTTGGTGCCGGCCAGGTTGAGGGAGCGCAGCGGGGAGCCGGGGCCGAAGGCGGCCAGCGCCCGCGCCAGGTCGTGCTGCCCGAAGCCGCGCCCGGCCAGGTCCAGCTCCCGCAGGCTCCGGCGCCATTTCCAGGCCAGCGCGGCGCTGCCCTCGCTGAGCCGGGGGAGCTGCTCGGTGCCGCACGGCAGCCCCAGGTACAGCTGCTCCAGATCTGCCGGCGGAGAAGACGGTTGGCGCGGCGCGGTCAAGCGCGCGCGGCACGGCCAACGCGGGGCGGTTGATGCGGCGCGGCCAGAACGGCACGGTATGGCCGCCGTGGCGCGGCCGACACCGCGTGGCGCGGCGTGGCGGAACGGCCACGGTACGGCCAACGCCGCACGGCACGGCACCGCCCGGCCCGGCGCGACCGACGCCACGTGGCGCGGCACGGGATGACGTGACGCGGCACGGCCCGGCGCTGCCGCCGCAGCGTGACGTGGTAGAAGCCGGTGCGGCACGGCCGCCCACCCGGTCCCCCCGCGCGGCCGGGGCGTCTCACCGGCGCAGGGCAGCTCCAGCAGCGCGCCGGGCGTGACGCGGGCGCAGCCGCGCAGGTCGAGCAGGCGCAGGCGGGCGGAGGCGTGGAGCAGCCGCCGCAGCGCCTCGTCGCCCACGCCGGGGCCGCCGGCGCTCGCCAGGCTCAGCTCCTCCAGCCGGGGGAAGCCGGGGGCGCCCGGGGGGGCCCCGCGCCGGCACTGCCGGGGCGCCCAGCTCAGGTTCAGCAGCCGCAGCACCTGCGGGCAGCGGGGGCGGCCTGCGGCGGGGGTGCGGGCAGGGGTGCGGGCAGGGGTGCGGGCAGAGGTACCTGGAGGTGCGGGCAGGGGTGCGGGCAGGGGTACCCTGGAGGTGCGGGCAGGGGTGCGGGCAGGGGTGCAGGCAGGGGTGCGGGCAGGGGTACCTGGAGGTGCGGGCAGGGGTACGGGCAGGGGTGCGGGCAGGGGTACCTGGAGGTGCGGGCAGGGGTACGGGCAGGGGTGCGGGCAGGGGTACGGGCAGGGGTGCAGGCAGGGGTGCGGGCAGGGGTACCTGGAGGTGCGGGCAGGGGTACGGGCAGGGGTGCGGGCAGGGGTACTTGGAGGTGCGGGCAGGGGTATGGGCAGGGGTGCGGGCAGGAGTACAGGCAGGGGTGCAGGCAGGGGTACCTGGAGGTGCGGGCAGGGGTGCGGGCAGGGGTACGGGCAGGGGTGCAGGCAGGGGTGCGGGCAGGGGTACCTGGAGGTGCGGGCAGGGGTACGGGCAGGGGTGCGGGCAGGGGTGCGGGCAGGGGTACCTGGAGGTGCGGGCAGGGGTACGGGCAGGGGTGCGGGCAGGGGTGCGGGCAGGGGTGCGGGCAGGGGTACCTGGAGGTGCGGGCAGGCTGCCTGCAGCCGCTCGATGGGCAGGGGCAGGGGGGGGCCGGCGCCCCCCAGCGCCGCGTCCAGCTCCAGCAGCCGCAGGTTGGGGCAGTGCCCGCTCTGGGGGGGGGCGGGGAAAGGAGGGAGGGGCTGAGCCACGTCTCGAGTGGGCCCCCCCACGCCCCCCCCCCCCCCCCCACGTACCGCCAGCGCGGCCAGCGCGGGGCCGGGGCGGGCGCCGCCGCTCAGGCTCAGCTGCTGCAGGCGGGGGCCGGCGGCCTCCAGGAACCCCCCCACGGCCGTGGGCTCCACCTGCCGCACCCACGCGGGGCCGTGCCCCCCCCCACGCGGGTCGGCGTGGCCCCTGCCCCCGGGCCTCCCCCCTCCCCGGGTATCCGTGAGGTGTGTGGGTGTGTCCCCCCCCGCCCCCGGGTCCCCCCCACGGGTGTCTGTGTCCCCCCCCACGGGTGTCCCTGTCCCCCCCCACGGGTGTCCATGTTCCTCCCCCCGGGCGTGCCCCCCCCCGGGTTTCTGGACGTCCCTCTCCCCACGGGTGTTCCCCCCACGGGCATCATGCCCCGCCCCCCCCCCCGTGCTCCGACCCCCCCACGGGTGTCCGTGCCACGCCCACGCCCCAAGGTGTCTCCCATGGGTGTCTGTTCCCCCCCCACAGGTGTCCATGTCCGCCTCCCCACGGGTGTCATGCCCCCCCACGGCTGTCCCCCCCACGGCTGTCCCCCCCACGGGTGTCCATGTCATGTGCCCCCCCCCCGCCCCTCCCCCAACTCTCTGTGCGCCCCCCCCAGGGTGTCCACGTCCCCCCCCCCCCGGCGTCCCCCCCCCGGCTACCGTGCCCCCCCCACGGGTGTCCGTGCCCCCCCGTGGGGCGGTGCCCACCTGGCAGTGGCGCAGCTCCAGGCAGCGCAGGCGGGGGCAGCGGGGGGGCAGGAGGGCGAGGGGCTGCGCCGGGACCCCCCGGCAGCCGCGCAGGGCGAGCGAGCGCAGGAGGGGGCAGCACTGCCCCACGGCCTGCGGGTGTGGGGCAGCGCCGTGGGGCACGGGCCGCCGGGGGGGGCGTCGGGGGGGCAGGAGATTGGGGGAGTTCCCCGGGCTTGGGGGTCCCGGGGGGAGGTGGGGGAGGTTCCCGCGGGGGGGGGTTGTGGGGCTGGGGGTCACTGGGGGGGACGTGGGGGGCGGGAGACGTGGGGGTGCCGGGGGGGGTCTATGGGGCACGGGAGGGGTCGGGGTCCCCGGGGGGCAGGAGGAGGACCAGGACCCCCCCAGCCCCCCAGCGGTGGGGCACCTCTGCCCTCTCCTCACCCCCTAAATGTGGGGCAGCCTCCCGGGTGTGGGGCAGCCCCTGGGTGTGGGGCAGCCCCCCGGGTGTGGGGCAGCCCCCCATGTGTGGGGCAGCCCCTGGGTGTGGGGCAGCCCCCTGGGTGTGGGGCAGCCCCCCATGTGTGGGGCAGCCCCCCGGGTGTGGGGCAGCCCCCCATGTGTGGGGCAGCCCCCAGCCCACCTGCAGGACGACACCCACGTGGCTCCCCCAGCCGCAGAGCGCCAAGTCCTGCAGGAGCGAGAACCTGCCGTGGGGCCGGGGGTCCCGGGGGGCGTCCCGGGGGGCCGGGGAGCACCCGGCCGTGGGGCAGCCGCCCCCCCCGCCCCACCTGCTCTCCACCAGCCGGCGCAGGGCGCCCGGCACCCCGCCTCCGCGCGGGGGGCGGCCGCCCCAGCGCCCCCGAGCGAGACCCTCCGCCAGAGCCGGGGGGCGGCGGCGGCGCGGGCCCACAGCCGGCACACGCGGGCGGCCCTGGGGGGACACAACGACACGGGGGTGGGGGGGGGGGGCGTGGGCGCGTCTCCCGCCCCACACGTGTGGGGCGGCCCCCCCCGGGCACCCACCTGCAGAGGAAGGGGACGGCCCCCTCCCCCTCCACCGCCGCCTGGAAGATGCGGACGAGGATTTCGGGGGGCAGGCGCGCGCCCCACGCGCTCTGCGGCCCCACGGCGCCCGCCGCCGCCTCCGCCCCACGGCGCCTCCTCTTCCTCGGGGGGGCGGCCCGCGGGGGGCGGGGGGCGACCCCCTCCCCGGGCAGGACGAAGAGGACGTCGTCGGCCGGCTGGGGCGGGAGGGCGGCGAGGCGGCGGCGTGGGGCGCGCCGTGGGGCGCGCCGTGGGGCGGGGGACCGGGGGTCCCCGGGGTGTCCCGCCGCCCCGTGGCTGCTGCTGGTGGGGCAGGGCCTGGCGGGGGGGGTGGGGGGGTGAGAGGTTGGGGGCTGGGCCGGCGGCAGGGTCAGACCCACGGCAGGACCCACAGAGAGACCCACTGCCAGACCCATGGAGAGACCCACAGCGGGACCCACAGCCAGACCCACGGAGAGACCCACAGAGAGACCCAGGGCCCGACCCACGGCCCGACCCACGGCCCGACCCACAGAGAGACCCACAGCCAGACCCACGGAGGGACCCACAGTGGGACCCACAGAGAGACCCACGGCCCGACCCACGGCCAGACCCACAGCTGTGCCCCGGACCAGACCCACGGCCGGACCCACGGCCCGACCCACGGCCGTGCCCCGAGCCGTGCCCACGGCCGGACCCCACTTGGGGGTCAGGGCCGGCCGGGGGGGGATGGGTCCCGCCGCTCACCTGCCGCCATCTTGGAGGGGGAGGGGCGGGGGAGCGGAACCGGCGCCGGGGGGCGGGGCCGGGGGGAGGGGCGCCGGGGCGGGGCCAGCACCGCGTCCCCCGCGTCCCCCGTGTCCCCCCGCCCCACGACGGCGTCCCGCGGCCCGTCGCGGGCGCCCCACGCGCCCCACGGCCTCAGCGCCGCGGCCGCAGCCGGGGCCGCCGTGACGCCGCGGTGACATCGCGGCGCTGGTGTGGGGCCGCCACGGTGCTGACGCGCTGCCACGCCATCGTGGTGATGTCATGGTGCCACCGCGGTGATGTCATGGTGCCAACATAGTGACAGCGCCGCCATGGTGATGTCACGGTGCCGTCGCGGTGCCACCATGCTGCCAGTGCCGTCGTGGTGGCATCACAGTGACGTCACAGTGATGTTACAGTGCCGGCACAGTGGTGACATAGTGACAGCGCCGTCGTGGTGATGTCACGGTGCCGCCATGCTGCCAGTGCTGTCACGGTGACATCACAGTGATGTCGCGCTGCCGTCGTGGTACGACACCGTGCCAGTGCCGTCGTGATGACATCACGGTGACACCACGGTGCCGTCACCGTGTCCCCGGGGGGCCGTGGACCGGGGCGGGGCTATGGGGCGGAGCTACGGGGCGGGCCGGGGTGGTGGGGCGGGGAGTGTGGGGCGGAGCTACGGGGCAGGGGCGGGGCTATAGGGCGGGGCTACGGGGCAGGGGCGGGGCTATAGGGCGGGGCTACGGGGCAGGGGCGGGGCTATAGGGCGGGGCTACGGGGCAGGGGCGGGGCTATAGGGCGGAGCTACGGGGCTGGGGCGGGGCTATAGGGCGGGGCTACGGGGCAGGGGCGGGGCTATAGGGCGGGGCTACGGGGCAGGGGCGGGGCTATAGGGCGGAGCCACGGGGCTGGGGCGGGGCTATAGGGCGGGGCTACGGGGCAGGGGCGGGGCTATAGGGCGGAGCCACGGGGCTGGGGCGGGGCTATAGGGCGGGGCTACGGGGCAGGGGCGGGGCTATAGGGCGGAGCTACGGGCTGGGGCGGGGCGGGGGGCTCTGCCCTTGTCCTGCCCCGGGGGTGCCCGTCCCGCCCCCGTTACGCGCCGCTCCCGTGGCCCCGCCCCTCCGCCCCGCGAGGGGGCGTGCCGGCCCGCCCCTCTGGCCATTCGCGCGAGAGGCGGGCGGCGGCCAATCGGGCGGCGCGGCGGGGCGCTGGGGGCGGGGCCTTCCGCCCCTCCCCTCCGCCTCCACCAACGGGGCGCCCGGGACCGGGGCCCCTGAAGAAGGCTCCTCCCCCTCGGCGGCGGGTACCCAATGGGAGCGGAGCCCGCGCGCAGCGGGGGCGCCCCGGCCAATGGGGCGGCGCGGGGGGCGGGGCCGTCCCGCTGCGGGCCGGGCGGCGGCGGCGGCGATGGGGCTGCGGCGGACGGTGAGGGGGGGCGGGACCCACGGGCCCCCCCGCGACCGCGACCCCCCGCCCCCTCACCCCCCCCACCCCTCCCCCCGCGGCCGGGATCCCCCCCCGCCCCCTCCCCCCCCGGGATCCCCCCTGCCCCTCCCCCCATGGACCCTCCCCCCCCCCCGGGTCCCCCGTGTGCCTCTCCCCCACGGGGACCCCCCGTGGGTCCCTCCCTTCCCCCCCCCGTGGGGCTGTGGGTCCCCCCTCCCCCCCCGGGGATCCCCTCCCCCGCCCGGGGAACCCCACAGCCTTCCCCTCCCCCTCCCCGCCGGGGATCCCCCGTGCCCCTCCCCCACAGCTTCTCCTCCCCCCCGCGGGTCTCCCGTGGAGGAAGGGGAACCCCCCCCCGGGGACTCCCCGCCCCCCCCCGGCCCCCCAGGGAGCCCCCGCCCCTCCCCCCGCTGCCGCCCCGCCCCCACCCGGCCCCGCCGAGGACGCGGCCTTGAGCGCTGGCGCGTGGGGCTGCCCCTCCCCCCCCCGCCCCACGGAGCCCTGGTTGGGGGCACCCGTGGGGCCGAGCCGGCTGTGGGGCTGGCCCCCACGGGGCCGGGCTGGGTTGGGGCAGGGCCCCACGGGGCCGGGCTGGGTTTAGGGGGCACCCATGGGTGCGTGTGGGGCAGTGGCCCCACGGGGGGGAGGGGGGGGACACGCGGGGGCCCCACTGACCCCCCGCCCCTAGATGCTGCTCTGCCGCCTCCCCACACCCCGGCTGCAGCGACCCCCGGCGCGGCCCCGATCCGGCCCCATGGCCCCCCGGTGGGTGCGATGTGGGGCAGGGGGTGCGGGGGGATGTGGGGCACAGGGGCGTGATGTGGGGCACGGCGGGGGGATGTGGGTCATGGGTGACTTGGGGGGTGCGGGGCAGGGATGTGGGGCACAGGGGGAGGATGTGGGTCACAGGGGTGAGTTGGGGGGTGCAGGGCGGGGATGTGGGGCGCAGGGTGGGATGTGGGGGATGTGGGGCACGGGGAGAGATGTGGGGCACGGGGAGAGATGTGGGGCACGGGGGAGGATGTGGGGCACTGGGGTGAGTTGGGGGGCGCAGGGTGGGGATGTGGGGTGCAGGGTGGGATGTGGGGGATATGGGGCACGGGGAGAGATGTGGGGCACGGGGGAGGATGTGGGTCACAGGGGCGAGTCGGGGGGCGCGGGCCAGGGCCGTGGGACGCGGGGCGCGCCGCGGGAGGCTGCCTGACGCCCCGCCCCACGGCAGGCCGCTTGGGGGGCGGCTGCGGCCGGTGCTGCTGGGGCTGGGGCTGGGGCTGCCCCTGGCCGGCGCCTGGTACCTGCGGGCCGAGCCGCGGGAGCGGCGCCGGATGCGGCTGGCGCTGGACGGCGTGGGACGCTTCGGCAGGTGGGGGGGCGCGGCGGGGGGCCGGGACGCCCGCGTCGCGTCCCTGCGTGTCACCCCCCCGGCCCGAGCCCCGAACGTGCCCCCCAGGTCGCTGGCCGTGGGCCTCCACATCTCCCTGGATTACTGGTGGACGGCCAACGTGGCGCTGCGTGGGCTGGACGAGGTGGGCAGGGGGTCGGCGGCCGGGGGGGGGCTCGGGGGTGAGTTGGGGGGCTCAGGGGGTGGTTGGGGGGCTCAGCTGCTGATTTTGGAGCTCAGGGGTGAGCTGGGGGGCTGGGTCGAGGGTCTCGGTGTGGGGTTTGGGGGGCTGGGAACTGGTTGGGGGTCTTGGTGTGGGCTGAGCAGCTGGTGGGGGGTCTCAATGTGGGGCTGTGGGGCTGGTCAGGGGGCTGGGGGGCCGGCTGTGGGGGTGGGTGTGGGCTGGTTGTAGCGCTCAGTGTGGGGCTGTGGGGCCGGTCAGGGGGCTGTGGAGGGCTGTGGGGCCAGTTGCGTGGCTCGGTGTGGGGCTGGGCGTGGGCTGTGGGGCTCGGTGTGGGGCCGTGGGGCTCGGGCGGGGGCTGAGGCTCCCCCCCAGGCCAGCCCGGCCTTCGCGGCGGGGATGTCGCGGTGCCACCAGCGCGCGGCGGAGCGGCTGCTGCGCGGGGCGCTGCGCAACGGGGGCTCTACGTCAAGCTGGGGCAGGGGCTCTGCGCCTTCAACCACCTCCTGCCCCCCGAGTACGTGGCCACCCTGCGCCTGCTGGAGGATCGGGCCCTGCGGCGCGGCTACCGCGAGGTGCGGGGGCGGCGCCGCCGCCGCGACGACGGTGACATCGTGGCCCCGGTCGCGGCGACGCCGCGGCTGCGATTGCGGTGACACCGCGGGCCCGGTCGCGGTGGCACCGGCGTCCCGCGGGCCGGGCCGGGGGCTGCGTGTGGGGGGTGGCCCCGGCCGGCGGCGTCGCGGGTGGGTCCCTCCGGCCGTGTGTCCCCCCGGTACGTGTCCCCCCGGCCGTGGGTCCCGCAGGTGTGTGTGTCCCCCGGGTCTGTGTCCCCCGGCCGTGGGTTCCCCCGGCCGTGGGTTCCCCCGGCCGTGTGTCCCCGGGTCTGTGTCCCCCCGGGTCTGTGTCCCCCCGGGTCTGTGTCCCCGGGTCTGTGTCCCCCCGGGTCTGTGTCCCCCCGGTGTGGTTCCCAGGTGGGTCCCTGCGGGTCTGTGTCCCCCCGGGCGGGTCCCCCCGGCCGCGGCGGGCCCGGGCCGGTCCCCGGGCGGGCGCTGAGGCGCGGCGGCCGCAGGTGGACGCGCTGTTCCTGGAGGATTTCCAGACGACGGCGGCCGGGCTCTTCCGGGAGTTCGACTACGAGCCGCTGGCGGCCGCCAGCCTGGCCCAGGTGCACCGGGCCACGCTGCGGGACGGCACCCCCGTGGCCGTCAAGGTGGGCCCCCCCGGGCCCCCCCGGCGCCGCACCCCGGCCCTCCGCCGCGACCCCCCCGTGTCCCCAGAGACCCCCCAGTGACCCCCCCCGTGTCCCCAGAGACCCCCCAGTGACCCCCCCGTGTCCCCAGAGACCCCCTCACTGCCCCCCCCGTGTCCCCAGAGACCCCCCAGTGACCCCCCCCGTGTCCCCAGAGACCCCCCAGTGACCCCCCCGTGTCCCCAGAGACCCCCTCACTGCCCCCCCCGTGTCCCCAGAGACCCCCAGTGACCCCCCCCGTGTCCCCAGAGACCCCCTCACTGCCCCCCCCGTGTCCCCAGAGACCCCCAGTGACCCCCCCCGTGTCCCCAGAGACCCCCTCACTGCCCCCCCCGTGTCCCCAGAGACCCCCTCACTGCCCCCCCGTGTCCCCAGAGACCCCCAGTGACCCCCCCGTGTCCCCAGAGACCCCCTCACTGCCCCCCCCGTGTCCCCAGAGACCCCCCAGTGACCCCCCCCGTGTCCCCAGAGACCCCCTCACTGCCCCCCCCGTGTCCCCAGAGACCCCCCAGTGACCCCCCCGTGTCCCCAGTGACCCCCCCACTGCCCCCCCCGTGTCCCCAGAGACCCCCCCACTGCCCTCCCGTGTCCTCGGTGACCCCGTGTCCCCGGTGCCCCCCCCCCGCCCGCAGTGACCCCCCCCCCCCCCCCCGTGTCCCCAGTGCCCCCCATACCCTTAGTGACCCCCCGGTGCCCCCCCCCAATTCCTCCACTGCCCCCCCGTGTCCTCGGTGCCCCCGTGGCCCCAGTGCCCCCCCGCCCGCGGTGACCCCCGCACCCCCCTATCCTGAGTGCCCCCCCCCCCCGTGCCCCCCCCCCCCAGGTCCAGTACATCGACCTGCGCGACCGCTTCGAGGGCGACATGCGGACGCTGGCGCTGCTGCTGCGCGTCGTCGAGTTCATGCACCCGGCCTTCGCGCTGGGCTGGGTGCTGGAGGTACGGCCCCCCCGGCCCCCCCGGCCCCCCCCCGGCCCCCCCCCGGCCCCCCCCGGCCCCCGTGCGCGCCTGTCCCCCCCCCAGGAGCTGCGCGGGACGCTGGCGCGCGAGCTGGACTTCGAGAACGAGGCGCGGAACGCGGAGCGCTGCGCGCGCGACCTGCGGCACTGCGGCTTCGTGGTGGTGCCGCGCGTGCACTGGGACAAGTGCAGCAAGGTGGGGGGGCGGGGGGGCCCGGGCAGGGCAGGGGCAGGCAGGGGCAGGCAGGAGCGGGCAGGGGCAGGCAGGAACAGGCAGGGGCAGGCAGGAGCAGGCGGGAACAGGCAGGGGCAGGGCAGGATTGGGAAGGAGCAGGCAGGAACAGGCAGGAACAGGCAGGGGCAGGGCAGGAGTGGGCAGGGGCAGGCAGGAGCGGGCAGGAGCAGGCAGGAACGGGCAAGGGCAGGCAGGAACAGGCAGGGGCAGGCAGGAACAGGCAGGGGCAGGCGGGAACAGGCAGGGGCAGGCAGGAACAGGCAGGAGCAGGCAGCAACAGGCAGGGGCAGGGCAGGATTGGGAAGGAGCAGGCAGGAACAGGCAGGAACAGGCAGGGGCAGGGCAGGAGCAGGCAGGGCAGGCAGGAGCGGGCAGGAGCAGGCAGGAACGGGCAAGGGCAGGCAGGAACAGGCAGGGGCAGGCAGGGGCAGGCAGGGGAGCCCCGGGGGTGCCGGGCTGACCCCCCGGCCCGTCCCCAGCGGGTGCTGACGGCCGATTTCTGCGAGGGCTGCAAGATCACCAACGTGGAGGGGATCCGCAGCCAGGGCCTGGGCCTGCAGGACGTGAGTGACACGCGTGGGGGGGTCCCGGGGGGGGTCCCGGGGGGGGTCCCGGACCGAGCCGTGCGCCCTCGCAGGCCGCCGACAAGCTGATCCGCGTCTTCGCCGAGCAAATCTTCTACACCGGCTTCATCCACGCGGATCCGCACCCCGGGAACGGTAACGGGGTCGGGGGGGGGGGGGGTTGTCCCGAAAAAGGGGGGGGGGCGGGGGGTCCCCGGCGCGGCCCCGACCCGCTCCCTCGCCGCAGTGCTGGTGCGGCGCGGCCCCGACGGCAAAGCGCAGCTCGTGCTGCTCGACCACGGCCTCTACGAGTTCCTCAGCGAAAGGTGAGGGGGGGGTCCCCAAAAAGCGGGGGGGGGCGGGGGGGGGGCGCCGGGGGTCCCGGCCCCCCGCGCTGAGGGCCGCGGCGCCGGCAGGGACCGCGCGGCGCTGTGCCAGCTCTGGAGAGCCATCGTCCTGCGCGACGACGCCGCCATGAAGACGCGCGCGGCCGAGCTGGGCGTGGAGGGTGAGGGGGGGACCCCCGGGGGGGGGCGGGGGGGGGTCCCTGCGCTCCGGGGGGGGCCCCGTCCCGTCCCTGAGGCTGGGTGACCCGCAGGGACTGGGGAGGGGGGAGCTGCCCCCCAAACCTTGTGCCCTGGGGAGGGGCTGCACCCCAAACTTCGCTCCCTTGGGGGGGGGGGGCTGCACCCCAAACTTTGCTCCCTTGGGGGGGCTGCACCCCAAATT
>NW_028114084.1:0-15656 GCF_964289735.1 Phaethon aethereus | reverse complement strand
AGCAGCAGATAAACATAAGCAGAAGGTCAGTGCCTTTAGATGCACCAGATGATACACACAAACAGTACTCATATAAATGACACAAATGTCCTGACCTTCTCCAGGCTGACCCCGACTTGGTCCTTCCAATATCCAGCTCCAGGACCTGCCAGCCAGACTACTTGCCAGATGGTCTGACTTGAGTTTGCTGGCATGTTACACACACAAAAAATAAAATGAACACTCATGCAGTTCTCTCTATGGATAGAAGCAGGAACTTACCAAGAAGTGAGGATGGACTGTGCCATGATCATGGACAGGACTCAGACAAGTGTACTGACCTGCAGCTTATTTGCATGAGAGTGCCCTCTGTAATTGCCCCTTTTCTCAATGTTTTCCTCCCTTTTCTGACATTTTATCCTTCTCCTAAGCAGCCAATAAGTTTTGCACATTCCCAGAATCCCCTCAAGCATCCCATAAGAAGTTTAAACCACTCGCAATGATGCCCCTTAAATATCCTATAGTAAGTTTGCTCTTTAACATCAGATCCAGGACACTCTCATTTCCCTTCTGAGCTATTACAAAGTTGGGCATGATTCTGCCCAAGGTCACACTTGCCTGGTGCCTTTAACAGCCCATCCAGCAGGTCTGGTCTTTTCTATGGACTTCATTATCCACTGGTCCCTTAGGGCTTCTGTATCTCTGTCTTCAGTTTTTTGCTTTTCCTGTTTCTTGTCTTGGCCTTTTAATCAGATGTTCTTACAAAACAGATGTCCTACACTGCAGCTATCCTTACAGAGTCGTGCCAAACATTCAGCCTAATCCTACCCTTTTCAATTCCCCTCTCCAGTAGATTTAGGCATTTGGGAGAGACTGGAAAGTGAGCAGAAGACAAAGGGAGGAATGTATTCTGCAACACATCTTCCTGCATACCCATGGCCCTTTGCTATTCATCAAACTTATTTTTAAATTTTCTGAATCTTTCAAGAACAAGGATCACTTCAAAAAGATGTATTGGAGAGACATTAGTTGTCGTCTTCTTTTTACCAATAAACAACAGTGTTGATTATTTGCTGTTCGTGAGTCAGTTGATTTAAATATTGAATTCTGGTGCTTACCTTTTACAAAATTACTATGAAGGCTCAAAGTTCACTCAAATGCCATAGAAATTTTAGGATCTGAAAGAGAGCACTGGCTCTGTATAATATTAACTGTATCGTTTGTGTTGCTGCCTCTCTTAAAAAAATAAACACATAAAAATATTGCAAGACAGGAATTTGTAAAAACCTTTTCCACAAACATTATAAATTGTGTATCAGCTTTTGCTTCTTAGCCAGCCTATTTTCTGCCAAACCCTTTATAGACAGTTGAAAAGGATTTTATTCTGAAAACACAGTTATAAACAAACTACCTGCAAAACCTGCTAAAATCTATTTTCTTACTTATTTAAAATAAAAATTAAAAAAATACTATATTGAATCTTTTCTATTAATTGTTTAAAGACCTCAGTTTTACATCAAGCATAAACATTCATTAGCCAAGCTGTCTAAAAGTGATAAAACTTTAAAGATCAGAAAAGCTTGTTTGCCATAGTATGGTCCCTTTTATGAGCGTCTAGGTGCTGCAACAGATTAAATGGCTAAGACTGACAACTGTAATTTTTCCTTAAGTAGCTTGCCTAAAAATAAATAAAATGCAACAGAGACGCACAGAGACTTCAATCTCAGGCATATTAGCATGTAAAAACTGCTGTTAAAAATAGCTGATCTTATGCAGGTTTCTAATGCAGAACTTAAAAAGCACAATAAAACTGTGATTCAGATTGCTTTGCTTGACGTCCACAATTCCAAAAAGCATTCAGTGTTTTCTGACGTGTCCAGCTGTTGTCTCAGAAACAATGTAGTAGGGAACAACTTTACAACGACTATGTAAAACACTTTTTATCTTCAAAATGCATTCAGTGCAACAGTTTGGGTCACCAGATTTTTCCAGGTGGATTCTTAGTTTCCAAAGGTTAGTGCCTTTTTCAGTTTCTTTTCTTGTATGTTTTTGAAAAGTGCTAAGTGAAAAGTGTCAGACTGTCTTCAATTTCTTTCCTGTGTGAAATATTGCTTCAATGTCTTGTAGTATTTATTTTAGAAGTGACTGATAGAAGACTACTACTGATTTTTCCATGCTTTGGATGCCTTAAAGTCTAGGCATGTTTACAGCGGGAAAAGTCTTGCAAGCGAGAAAGGCTGAGAAATATTTAACTCATACAGCCAAAGAAAGTTTAGGCAGGTCCTGCCTGATGGCAGAGTTCCCTCCAAACAGGCACTTGAGGCAGGCAAAGAAAACTTCAACTATGAAAACAAAAAGCTTTAAACTGGTCTGCATTACACCAGAGAGAACCAAATTTACCAGATGGACTGTAGGAACAGTGTAAGCGTACTGGTTCCACAGCACTTCACTCGCAGAGCTGAGGGCCTGCAAAGGTGGCTGCTGCTGCTGGGTTTTAGCAGACTCATGGCACCTGCTCTTGGTCTTTGCACCGCCCAGATCTTCGCACCTGAGGATATCCTCCTCACGTACATGTTGTTGAAGTGTCTCTGCACCCATGATCTCTTTGATGCATCTTGACAACAATGGTTTGGTGACCCAAATTTTATATACAGAAAGATATGGAAGCATTTCAGGTAGACCAAAGTCTATGCAAAGTTTATATGAGTGATTCCTTTTAGTTGGATTAAATACCAAGCATGTGGAGAGATCAGCAAAAGGAAGTATTTATTGCATTGCCTGTGCCTGCTTTCCAGCCTTCATTTTCTAGAACTATCCTTCCATATTTCATAGCCATTCTTCTTTTTTTCAGCAGCATCTACGCAACTGGGTCCACAGTAGGGATTGAAGACTCTCAATACCCTCACAAGATGAAAACACAATAAATTAATTCATTAAGGATAATAATAAAATGCTTTAAAAACACTATTTAAGGTTTCACTTCATTGAACCACGCATCCTCATATTGAAAGTCCAAATCAAGGTTCATGTTTCACACTTTTTGTAATGTGAACTACGTAGAAACTTGATAATATAATATATGAAATTATGACAAAAAGAAGGGAAAAAATCTGTATGAGAAGCACATATGTGGAGACATGACTGTATGAGATTTCCTTTTTATTCAAATGCACTTTTACATATCCTGTGGAAACCATTTGAAACATTGGGGGTTTTTTTTTTCATTTTATTAACACTAATTGTGCACCCGCATGCTCCAGGTAAGATTTCCAAACTGAGCTTTTCAGTGGAGAGCTCCCATACATTCTGACAGTCCCTGCCTAGAAATCACCAATGATCAAGTGCTACATTCAGCTGAGTCTACCCTGATGTATTTTTTAAAGGCTTAGTACTATCCACTTCAGTAAATGGATTTCAGCTACTATTGTAGAACTACAGAAGAATAATCAAAAACCTTTTTCCAACAAATATTTTTGGATTTGAACAACGATTATTCAGGTTATGTATCTGTCCACTTGCATACTTGAGTTGTCACTCAATGTTCTAAAATATATGCCTGCTTATGTTATCTGTGTTACATCAATCTAAACAACAAACGTTGCTTTTTAAAAATATGAAATAAAGATTAACGATGGAGTGAAATAGATCAGTGACTTGACATACTCTAAGCAATGCCTGATATTGAAATGACAAATTGTATACGGAAGTTTTATATTAATATTCCAATTGTGTGTTATGACACTTAAATATAATTGAATATTATTTTAGTCAAGCTAGGACCAATTATTTTATTTCTCTGGCAATTCCTATTGTGGTAATTGTCATTATGTGCAGTCAGGCAAATAAGTTTGTTGTTTGCAACTTCAGAAAGTAACTAAGACATGATGTTAATGACCTCGGAAGGGCAGATTTCAAAACCAGGGAAATGTTGCTTTCAGTTTCACTGGTATAATTAAGAGCAAAACAATATCTTTGCATGGAAAGAAACACAAAACATACCAGCAAGCTAAGACCATGTCATGAAAAGGTGGTATAATACGGGATTGATGGCAATGCATTGTGGATGATGGTAAATTATTGCCTGGTGAAGCCAGCACTGAGTTAAGTAAGTTATTCTAGTTAAAGGCAATCAGCAGAGCTTGCTAGAGAATAACAATTTGGTTTCCTGACAGTTTTCAAGTTCCAAATTTGTTTTATTCTGCTTTGGCATGAAAACAAAGCCATTTAAATACTACTGCAAAATGGAAGTGTGCCAAAATATCTGGTTCATGTTGAAAAGGTCAACATTTTGATGCAAGCCTTTCTCTCATGAGTGTTCATTCTCGATCAAAACCTTTACACGGAAAGTTTTGTCAAAATAAATGCCGCTGGAATGTTTCTGAAAAATGTTTTGGCTTCAAGAAAACATCTTGCTCAAATGTGATTGTTCCATAAGTAGCCAAAATAGTGAACCCTAGGGTCCTAGAGATCTGTGGTTCCTTACCTCTAAACTCCCAATAATTCACGCTACTATACTGTGTGACATCCTTACTAAGAGACAGAACGCTTCCTTGGTTCATGTTAATTTTCGCTCCTGTATAGATCTGCCCAGGTAACTGGCTAACTCGCTGCTAGAAGAAAAAGTGGATAACCCCAGAGTTCTCACAATTTTTATTTCCAAGAACAAGGAACTGATTCTCTCTTCAATAACCTATTTAGGAGAGTGCAACAAGGGGACAAGGAAAGACTTATCTTGGAGATGTTTTTTTGTTGGTAGTTGGTTAAGACTGGTAAGAACTTATTGTGGTTGAATGATAGACAGCATAATCACACAAAAAGGCAAATTAGAGGAAAAAAGATTTGTGAAGAATATTCTTATTTCATTATTACTAAATCTATTATTACACCTCAGCATCATGTACTAAGAAAATAATTTCACTTGATTATTATACCATTTATACTTAAATACTAAAGCAATATTGAAAAAGAAATGATGACTTCTGGATTTTGCTTGGCAGTAGGCACATGTAATAAACATCACTCAGAGTACAGTTATGGGAAACATATTTGTATTTTTGTATTGCTCAAAGCATTGGTGTCTCTTTGTATTTTGAGGACAAGATTTGGCTCCCTGAAGAAAGCAGTGAAGTGCCATAAGCACAGACATATCTATGTAGTTGATGCTATCTGATGGGGACTTTCTTATCAGTGGTTGATCATCTTTTTAATCAGCAGGCACTAGATGGTATCGGAATTATGGCTTAATGTCTCAGTCTAATCTATGCCACACTGGAATGACATATACTGCACAATACATTGCTTACATTATGTAGAACCACATGAGTTTCCCTGAATGCATTTAAATTATAACTGTGGCTAATCAACATTTCTGTAATGCAGTTTTATTGCTTTACCTGGTCATAAAAACCACTCTTGCTGTAAAAAAACCTTCTATTCATTTTTCTTAGCTTCTCAACAAACTTACTTTTCAAAACAGGAATGGGGAAAAAAAAGTAAACAAAAAATCAGTGGCTTGTGGTCAGGACAGCCAGTGAGAAAAGTTTTTTTCACAATAAGTACTTGAACCAGGATGCCTGGTATGTAGTAAGCAGCCCAAAAGAATACTGTGTTGGCTTTTGTTCCATGAGTAAAACATTCATCATGCAAGAGAGACAAGGAAGCTCTGCAGTCCAGAAGCTGGGGGTAGATGTAAGACGCTCTGCAGGGATTTGGGAGAACAAAGTTTGTACCCTTGATTCAATGAACACTCAATTAGCTTTATGAAATAGAATAGCTCTGAGTGAAGATTAAGGGAATTTTGCTGTGAATATCTACCTACCACAGAAAAGCTTGGTGGCTTGGCAAGGAAGAGATTTTAGTACACATCTTTCACATCCCAAATTAATGCCCCATAAACCATGCTTTTAGCTAGTTTGAGAGAGAAGTCTCTTTCCTCAGAGAAGACTTCCAGGCTTGCCCAGGAAATAATTTGAAAATATTTTATGGGATGGAAAGGAACATTGTCACCTAGTTCAATATATGTAAGCACACAGTCATGTCACTGGTAACATCTGAAGTAGCAGCTCATATGTTCTCTAACTAAACACAGACACCTCTCAGATGTAGCCCCTAACAATAGGGTGATCATATTAAGACTGTCACTGTGTTTCAGCTATGTTTAGCACAGCATCACTCCTGTAACCTTTATATGTAGGAAAGAAATCTCTTTTTCTGTTGCTTTCTCATGCTCTTTCTCTTCTCAGCACTGCATGCCACACAACAGCAAACTAACCCTTCATCCAGGCATTTTGTTTTATTGCACCAGATGATGAACCAACAGTGTTCAATATAAATGGAGAAAAATGGTGCATAGCTTAGATCCAGCCCAGAAACAAGCAAATCACCGAGTGCTCCTTGAGCTCAGCTTCCCATGTGTTCATTTTCAGTGGATCTGTGAGGCGCTGCAAGCTGACAGGTGAAATCATTTGCCTCATAGATCATGGATGTAGCTACAGTAAGATGAATTGTACGCAAAACAGCAGACAGAAAAATCAACAATACTGAAACAATGACAATTCTGAAGATTAGGCAACTCACTGAAAAAAGTAAAAATAAAAAATATGGCAGCTGCTCTTCAGAATATAATGGAAGGGGACATCATAAACTAAGCTTAGATGAACATTAAATACATTGAAGCCATATAGAAGATGACTGTTAATTCCAGAAGGTCAGTGATTCCTGAAAGTATTCCTTTTAAAAAAATTGTCAGTCTAGCCTGTTGTGTTAATGTCTGTTCATAGCCATTTTGTCAAATGCTGGAAGCATATTGAGATACCTTTACCAGTTTCTGTCTTCTGTACTGGAGTGGAAGAGATGGTGGGTATATTGTTTTAATCTGAAACATTAACAGAACATTTAAGACTAAAATCCCAACACCTGATTCAGCAAAGCATCCATATATTCTATTTGGTCACTCAGCTCATTTTCTGCAAGCCGGTATGTTTAATTGTAGTTATACTGAAAGATGAGTTTACTACTGTTTCTGTCAGAATAAAGCATTCATTTGCTGAATGTAGTGTAAATCCAGAAGCGGGACAATCCAGTTTTTCCTGGACTGAGGTATGAAACAGCACTTTGGAGCTGTATTTAAAAACTGCTGAAGACAGGGAACAGCATTTTTCACCTGCGCATTCCCCAGGAGAACTGCTGCTACTTCTTCTACATGTGCTGCTACAACGGTCCTGCGGCCCACACTTCCAGGGAGGTTGATATATGTGCATCCATTGTTCATGTTCAACATGTCATCTGCATGGCTGGGGGAATATCATGTGCATGCCGCTGCTTTTGTTTAGAGCTTGTTTTTATCTGAGAAAACTGAGAGCTTAAGTCACTGGGAAGAAAACTAGGCTAGCGTCCTTGTTCTGTATGAATGAAATGTAACATTGGAAGATGGGTACATTCCTGTTGGAGCTGGTGGCAGTAGAAGTCCTTTTACAATCACGATAAATGTTGCTCCTCTCTTCCCAGCCCTTCCTTGAGTAGGCAATCACACAATCAACCAAATGCAGCCTTGTCATGAGTAAGAGCACTGTGAGCAGAAGCGTTGGGCTAAATCCTGAACGCTGTCACGTTGCTATAGATTTGTGGACAAGACTCATGCCTTATAAAACATGCCCCTCTGCCAAGCTGGGGGTCACTCCAGCTCAGAGTTGGCAGGAAGGGAGCTGATACTTATGATGAGGAGGGTAACCCTTCAGAGTGGTGACCACAAGCTGGAGAAACCTCCCTGAGGTGGACAGAAGGACATGCAACAGCCTGCACCACTGCAGCATGAGGCCTCGCAACCACGAGGCTGGGGCCAGCCTGGAGGAGCTTGCCGAATGGAAATGCTTAGAACAAGGGGAAAAAACGCATCCTTGAGCCCCAATATTTGCTGTCTAACTGCACAAGCTACAAAGAATGTGTGGAGAATGTGCCCACTAATTCTCAGCTATGGGGATACAGAATCCAAACCTCCTTGGTAGAAGAGGGAACTAGAACTCGGGTGGGATTCGGCTCGCTCTAACTTCTGTGCCTATGTTCGGGCTAGGGATCCGCACAGCCGTTGTAGCGAGCGGATATGAAGGGCCTGATGCAGTTGCCTCCCCCTGCGCATCATGTGGGTGTGATCTGAGATTCTATAGGTATGTCCTCTGGCCTCCAGCTGTCCCCTCCGAAGGGCAAGGCTGTCCGTAGGTCCTGTGTCGTGTCTGCTAGGCTCTAGGTGCTAGCTTCATTACGGCCTCTGAGATGGCATTAAGTTGCCCGTGTGTAGGAAATCGACCTGAGGCCATAGTCAATACAGCCAGTTAAGTCTAAAGGGGCCCTAACTAAAGACGTCTACTTTAGGACAGCATGAATAGCTTTTTACTCTGCTAACTCTAATGGTATCTTCACAATTTTGTAACCGCAACATCTGCAATAGGCCTATCTAAAGTCAGAGGAGCTGAGTGCCACCCTGGGTGTCTCGTGTTTGAGTGGGTGGTCTCAGCATCTCTGGCTAGCTCTCGAAGACAAGCTTCTACTGCTCTATGGCATGTCATGAGAGACAGACATGCAGAGCCTCATGGAGTGGACTATGGCTGTCCATGCTCAGCTGTGACTCAAGTGCTTTTGTAGGGAGAAATTTAAGTTCTTGGAAAGAGGATTCCCAAAAACTGGGGTGCTGTCAACTTTCACGTGTCAACAGGCTGAAGAAAAACATAATTTCTGAAGCAGTCGCTTCCTTAGATGCCAAAACCAATTTGATATCACGCTTCAGGTGACCCTGTTCTCTTGCGAATCCGGAACTTATGTACACAAGCTTTACTGTCACGGGTGCCGAATGGTAAGAAAGCATCACCGTTCAGGCGGGCTGAACAGGCTCTTCGGGAGGGACAGGCAGGGCAGGCGAGGGGGAGGAGCTGCACCGTGTGTAAGGTGGGCATCTGCTTGGGAGGACAACGGGGCCCGTGAGAGCTGGTCCGTTCTAAAGAGCCACCTTTTAAAAGCCCAGGAGCAGGCCATGCCTTTGTGTTGAAAGTCAAGCAAGTGGGGTAGAACACCCACTTGCCTGAAGAGGGAACTCCTTTTGGAACTCAGGCGGAAAAAGAAATTGTATCAACGATCCCTAGAAGCAAGGCCAGCCTTCGCAGGAAGACTACGGAGCTGTGCTTCACATATGTAGGGAGAAATGATGGAAGGCCAAAGCTCAGCTAGAGTTGAAACTGGCGAGTGTCCTGTCAGACAACAAAAAAAGCCTTTTGAAGTATGCTAAGAGAAAGAGGAGGTCTAAGGAAAGTATTGCACTCCATTCCTTCCTTCCTTCCTTCCTTCCTTCCTTCCTTCCTTCCTTCCTTCCTTCCTTCCTTCCTTCCTTCCTTCCTTCCTTCCTTCCTTCCTTCCTTCCTTCCTTCCTTCCTTCCTTCCTTCCTTCCTTCCTTCCTTCCTTCCTTCCTTCCTTCCTTCCTTCCTTCCTTCCTTCCTTCCTTCCTTCCTTCCTTCCTTCCTTCCTTCCTTCCTTCCTTCCTTCCTTCCTTCCTTCCTTCCTTCCTTCCTTCCTTCCTTCCTTCCTTCCTTCCTTCCTTCCTTCCTTCCTTCCTTCCTTCCTTCCTTCCTTCCTTCCTTCCTTCCTTCCTTCCTTCCTTCCTTCCTTCCTTCCTTCCTTCCTTCCTTCCTTCCTTCCTTCCTTCCTTCCTTCCTTCCTTCCTTCCTTCCTTCCTTCCTTCCTTCCTTCCTTCCTTCCTTCCTTCCTTCCTTCCTTCCTTCCTTCCTTCCTTCCTTCCTTCCTTCCTTCCTTCCTTCCTTCCTTCCTTCCTTCCTTCCTTCCTTCCTTCCTTCCTTCCTTCCTTCCTTCCTTCCTTCCTTCCTTCCTTCCTTCCTTCCTTCCTTCCTTCCTTCCTTCCTTCCTTCCTTCCTTCCTTCCTTCCTTCCTTCCTTCCTTCCTTCCTTCCTTCCTTCCTTCCTTCCTTCCTTCCTTCCTTCCTTCCTCCCTTCCTTCCTTCCTTCCTTCCTTCCTTCCTTCCTCCCTTCCTCCCTTCCTTCCTCCCTTCCTTCCTCCCTCCCTTCCTTCCTCCCTTCCTCCCTTCCGCCCCTCTCTTCCTTCCCTTCCGCCAAACATTAGACAAGAGCTTGTGTTTTGGTTCTTAGCTTCTCCTTAGTCTGCTTGATAGACTTGGAGCCAAAGAGACAACAGGCCTGGCTCCAGCAGGTGCAAGGATGGCTTTCTTCTCTCTGCCAACCGTCCAAGGCATGGCAGGAAGGGCGGGAAGTGGGCAGGGCGTGCCTGCAAGCCCCTGGGCTGCACCAGGCTGCTCTGCTCTGCTTCATGCCACTTCCCCCCTCGCCGCCCGGGAGAGGCTGGGCTTCTGCAGACAGCCGCTCACTCGAGAAGGCAGCTAGGCAGCTGCTGCTTCCATTGCACTTGGCAAAGCCAAACTCCTCTCCAGTGTTCCGGGAGAGTGCCAAGGCCACCTTCCAGCGGGACATGCTGTAAAGAAGAAGAAGAAGAAGAAGAAGGTTGCCTTTAACAAGTTGGAGTTAAGGAAGCTCTGCCCCTGGGCTCCGTGGCCAGCTGCATCCTCTTCCTCCCAGTCCCAGCACAAGAGAGCGCCTTTCCGCTGGGACCGCTGCTTTGGCTGGAGGCAACGTGCCCGTCTCAAGCGCACTACAGTGGCACGGGGGGACCTGCGGGAAGAGGGTGGGACGGACTGCGGGCGGCACCGGTACGCGCACGAAGCATCCCGGCACACATGCGCACGTACTCGTGAGCAAGAGCAGCTCAGCAAAGCTGCTGGAAAGCGGCGTGGCAGAAAAGGCCCGTGGGTCCTGCTGGACACCAAGCTGAGCAGCAGCCAGCACCGTGCCCTTGGCCAAAGGCGGCGGGCGGCGGTGCCCTGGGCTGCGCTGGGCAAAGCCTTGCCAGCAGCTGGAGGGAGGGGAGCCTTGCCCTCTGCTCAGCGCTGCT
Organism: Phaethon aethereus; assembly: GCF_964289735.1. NCBI lineage: Eukaryota > Metazoa > Chordata > Aves > Phaethontiformes > Phaethontidae > Phaethon > Phaethon aethereus. Next base: position 4,714 of record NW_028114084.1, on the reverse strand, counting down.
GAGGCCATGCCCGCAGTGCTGTGCCCAGGCCCGGGCTCCCCAGGCCGAGAGAGACAGGAGCCCCTCCCCCAGCCCCGCCCCCCAGCCCCCCCCCCGGGCTTGGAATGGCAGCTGTGATGTCGCGGCGCTGGCCCGGCAACGGCCACAGTGCCTGCAGGCACGGCTCTGCCAGCACCCGGCAGCTCCAGGGAGAGACCAGCTCTCACCCAGCGGCACTGCCCGGCACCAGGACCCCCTTGACAGCCTCGCTCCAGCCGGCTGGGAGCTCTCCGGAGCCCCAGCAGCGTGTCCGGCGCGAGGACTCCCCTGGCCCCGGCACGATGGGCCAGCTGAACTGCTGCTACGGCTCCAGGTGGGCTCCCCCCGCGGCTCGGGGACACGCCGGCGCAGCCGGGCCCCGCAGCAGCCGCCTTTCTCACGCCCTTTGCCGCCTGCTCTGCAGGGTCTACCCTGGCCCCGAGCAGCAGTGCGCGCCCGGCCCGGCATCAGCCGAGCCGCTGCTCCACCAGCGCGTGCGGGTGACGCAGGGCCGCGGGACGGGGAAGAGGCACCTCCTCCTCTTCAGCGATGCCTTGATCATCGCCAAGGCCAAGTAAGAGGCGCAGACCCCGGCTGCCTTTCCTCCTAAGGCCTGGCCCCGGCACCGGGGCAGGGACGCCCAAGGAGCAGCCCCAGGCCCCGGCACCCTGCTGCTGGCTGCACCCGTGGCCGTGCGCGGGGCAGGCGGAGGCCAGAGGGCAGCCGCCGGGCTCGGCCACCTCCAGGTCACTCCCTGCCGCTCCTCTCTGCAGACGTGGCAGCGCCCCGCGCCCGCAGCTCTGCCTGGCCCTGCGCCGGCTGTGGGTGCTGAGCGGCGGCAAGGGGGCGGCCGGGGATGCCGCCCAGGAGGAGGAAGACAAGGCCACCACGTCCCTCGTCCTCGCCTGGCCCTATGGCTCCTGCGTCGTCACCTTCTGGTGGGTCTCGGTGCCACGTCCCCCGGCAGGGCCGGGCAGCGCTTCTGTCCGGCCCCACGCCGCTTCCTCCTGCCTCTGCAGCCGTCCCCACGGGGCAGGGCTGTGCCGGCGCCCGCCTCTGCCCGCGGGCTGGGCAGCAGCGGGCGCTCAGGCTCTTTCTCCTCTCTTTCCTGCAGCTCCCGCTCGCTGAAGGAGCTCTGGCTCAGCGCGCTCCGTGGGTAAGCCCTGCCTGGCAGAGCAGCTTGGGGGGCCCGTGCTCACAGCACGGGGGGATGCTCTAGCCGTAGCCGTATGATGCGGAAACGCCGCTCCTGAGCTGGGGAGAGCTGCCCCCACGGCTGCGGGCGGCTCTGGAGCGGGCAGAGCTGGCGGAGCTGCTTCACCCAGCCCCGTCCTCCCCCCTTGCCACTGCTCTCCGCTCGACGGCCGGGCGGTGCCCGGCTGCTTCGGGGCAGCTTGGAAGGGCTCCCGGGACTGGCAGGCGAGGGAAGAGGCAGCTTGGGTCTCACACAGCTCTTTCTCTGCCCCTGCCCCGTGCACAGGCCAGCAGAAGGAGTGGAGGGAGCCCGCGTCACCCAGCTGCCCTCCATCAAGCTCCTGCTGAAGGAGCTGCGCGGCCGCAATGCCGTGAGTGTCCCTCCCGGCCCCGCTCTGCCCCAGGGGCTGCTCCAACCCCGCACCAGCCCCATCGCTTCTCACCTGCTGCTCTTCTCCCCTTGCCCAGGCCAAAACACTCAACGCCAGCAGCCTGGAGAGGCTGGTCGAGGGCCTGGCAGAGGTGAGGAGCCCCCGGGCCGCCATCTCGGCCCTCCCCACATCTCACTCATGGCCCGCGGCCGATGCAGCTCGCCAGGGGCCCTTCGCGCTGCGGGGCTGCTCGCTGAGCGCAGCGCATTTCTTGCAGGCTGGTGCCCAGCAGCGGCCACCTCCCGTCCCCTCCGGCAGCCAAGGTGGACGTGGCCACTCGGACGGTGAGTTTGGAGGAGACGGGGGCAGGACGGCCCCTCTCTCCTGCGCTGGCAGGCAGCAGCCGCGCTGCTCAGGGGCTGCTGCTGCCCTTCCCGCAGGGCACGGCCGCAGAGAGCTGAGCCCCCGGGGCACCTCGTTCCCCAGCCACGCCTCTCCCTCGCTGCTGGCGGGGACGCCCAGCACGCAGAGGCTCGGGCAGCATTCACCTGGCGCTTGCCCTCCATGGCTCTCTGCTCTGTTTTCCCTGGCGGCAGGCGGGACCCGCAGCAGGACGAGGGGGCTGCCCTGGCCCTTTGCGCGGCGAGGGACCTTGGCCGCTGCGGAGGCGCCCGGGCAGTCGGGCTGTGCCGGCAGGGCGGGTCTCTTCGGCCGGCCCCTGGCAGCTCTCTGCAGCCAGGACGGCACGCTGCCCCAGCCCCTCCAGGTAAGCCAGCCTGGCCGGGGGGTGCCCGTGGCGCTGGCTCCTGCGCAGAGGCGCTGTCCCCAGCAGAGGGACCCCGGCTGGGGCTCGGGGACCAAGCCGGCTCCGCCCCACCTCCCCCACCTCCAGCCACCCCTGCGTCCTGCCCTAGTGAAAGCAGAGCCGCCCACGCTCGCTCCTGGCCCGGAGGAAGGCTCACCGGCCCCGGGGCCTGTCCCCAGCCAAGCAACTGTCCTCCTCTGTCCCCCGCAGCTCTTTGAGGAGGAGGAGGATGTGGCTGGGCTTGCCGGCACGTCGGCCAAGGAGTTGCCAGCACCAGAGGTGGAAGCAGAAGCAGCAGCGGTATGTCAGGGCCACAAAGAGGGTGACAGCACTGTCAGAAGTTGAGAGTGCTGCCGCAGGGACAAGCAAGGTCACCCACTAGCCGGCAGCTCTGCAAAGGTGCAGAGGAAGGGTGGTGCAGGATGGCCATGGCGGTTTGTGCGGTGATGCCACCAGAACTGGCTCAGCTGGGCTGAGCAAACCCATCCAAGGGCTGTGCCTTTCCGAGCTAAGGTAGCAATTGGGCAGGAAGGTCCTTGCCACCCGTTAACTTGCACATTTCCATTGCAGGTGCCTCCAGTCCCTCCAGAAAGTGAACACCTGGAGAGCTCCTCTGGGGAGTCAAGGTAAAATGAGCTAGGTGTGGTTAAGAGCAGAATTGGTTCACGTTTATCATGGCTTGACCTGTCTAACAATACATTGAATGGAAAGTTTGCCAGGCTTGAGAAGAGCAACCTGTGAAGAGGGGAGCAACGGGCTACTGGACAGCGAGAGGAGCAAGTTGGGAGCAGAGCTCTGCGGGATGGGCAACTGAGGACATCCAGGCAGGCAAGAAGAACGAGGAGCCCAGGTGTGTAGCAGGCTCTGCTGCCCATCTTTCAAAGCTCCGAACACTGCTCCGACTATGGGCAATATTTCTGAGGTGCGCAGAGATGGCACCGGGCAGGAAGCCCGCAGCTGCCCGTGGGAGAGCGTGTCTGTCAGGAGGAACATCTCACTCCAGCGTTGGCAGCTCTCCTTCGGCACTTGTGGCAGCTCTGTTTGTGCAAGGCTGAGCAACACCCCAGCAGAGTCACAAGGCTCATAGCAATTTTTGGAGCTCTTTGACCCGCTGCCTACAGAAAGAGGCAAAGTCTCCCTTTTCTGTTCATGTCAGCTGGCAAGCCCAGCACTGGCTGCTGGTGTCTGAATCCCAAAGACGCAGCAAGGAGCTGTGTCACGTAGCTGTAGACCCTGAGGTACTGGCACTTCGTAAAAAGCTCACGTTGCACCTGAGACAATTGAGGGAAGAAGAAAACAACCAAACAATACCAAAGCAGCGTGTTTTGCCTTCAAGCCTGGCTTTCTAGCAAGGGACAGTGAGGCGTGCTGCTGCTCGGCTTTTGGAAAGGACCACAGCACAGCTGCCCTGCCCAGCTCTGCTGCCTAGCAAAGCACTGCTGCACATCTCTGTCAACTTGCAGAGCTCTGAGGGTGTCACACGTGTGGAGAAGGGGACAAAGCCGTGCCGTAGCCACTGCCAGGGACGGTTCCCTCTCGTGTGCCAGGAACTGCCCCTTGGACAGCACACTGCCCAAAGGACGGGGCACAAAGTCGTGCCTCTTCCTGCCTTCATGGTTTCATCAGCACTTTGGACTCTCTTCTTGCAGGTGCCGATTTTTTTCTGCTGCCTGGATTGCCCGCATGAGCTCTGCTGCCTGGGCTTTGAGGGGCGCGATGCAGCCCCAGCACCACCTCGGCGGAGGCGAGGAGGGAGGCACCGCGCCCTTCTGCTCCGGCCGGCACATTTCACTCGGGCACCGCGACGCCGGAGCGGCCCCGCACCGCCCTCAGACCCAGCCCAGCCCTGGCGGGAGGCCTTGCTGGCTCACTCCTCGGCTCCGTCAGCAAAAGCCCACCAGCCGGCACAGCTGCCCCCGTGGGGAGCTGGCATGTCATCTGCAGATTCCATGGGGCGTGCTGGGCGTGGAGGTGTATATCATCTGAGAGGGACACGAGGGACACACTGGACAGCATGTTCCAGACTATAAAACCCTCCAGGTTTTCTTTGCCGCTACTCATTCTTGGCAGAGAGACGCTGCACCACCTTGCTGCATACAAGAAGGGAGCACCCATTGCTGCCCTTTGGTCGGTGCAAGTCCTTGTATGCAGCACACAGCACAATACCCTTTCTTAGTATTCTTGATCAAACATGACTGGCTTGCAGTTTCCATTAGCTGAGTTAACTCCAGGTTAGCTACAGCAAAAACTCCGCTCTTACTTCTCCGACCCATCAGCGCTCTCTGGACCGACGCGAACACCCCCCTTTCTGTCAATCAATCAGAAC
>NW_028114085.1:0-14716 GCF_964289735.1 Phaethon aethereus | reverse complement strand
GGGTCTGCGGGAGCAGGCAGGGTGCAGGCAGGACGCCGGCAGCGGCAGAGGCGCGTGTGGCCGCCTCCCCGCCCCCGGCAGCGCGGCCCCGCGGCGGCCGTACCTGCAGCTCGCACCAGGCCACCTCCACGGTGGTCTCCGTGTCCAGCCCCTTGTAGACGGTCTTGAAGGAGCCGCGGCCGATCTCGATGTCGAACTTGAGGAACCGGCCGTCGGGGGAGGTGGCGACCGCGCGCGTCTCCACCTCCTCGCTCTCCGTCTCCTCCGTCTCCCGGCGCCCGGCCGCGCCCGGCGGCGGCGACCCTCCGCGCCCCCCGCCCGGTGCCGGGTAGCCCAGCAGCTCGAGCTCGGCCGAGCTCCGCCGGTTGAAGCGGGAGGAGGCGCGGCGGGAGTCGCGTCCCGAGGGCCGCCGGCCACGGCTGCGGTGCGGGACCCGCCCGGGGAGCCCCGTCTCCGGCGCGGAGCCGCCGCCCGCCCGCTCCGCCTCGGGCTGGGACATGGCTCCGCCGGCGGCGGGCTCGGCCGCCAGCATCGGCTCAGCCCGGCCCAGGGCGGCCGCTCCCGCGCAGCTTCGCACCTGGTGCCGCCACGGCCCCGCAGCCAGGAGCGACCGCCGAGCCCCAGCCCGGGTACGGGCACCGGCCCCGAGCCCGCCCGGCGGCACCTCCCCCGCCCCGCCCGGGCCCGCCCCCGCGCGGCCACCGCCCCCCGCCTGCGCTGCGCCACCGGACCCGCCACGGGCCCCGGGCACCGGCAGCGGCCCCGGGACGGGCGCCCAGCACTGCGGCAGCAGACACAGGCTGCGCGCGGCGGACGAGCCCGGTATCCTTGGGGCTGGGCACGGAGACCCCCGTGGAGGTAGCCTGGTGCGAGCGCCCCGGCCCCACAGCCCCGGCACGCGGGGACCGTGGGCATCCCCCCTCCCCCCGCCCTCCGCGGCCGGGGGCACGCTGCCAGCTCCCACACGGAGCTCCGGAGCCGCGCTGCCGCGGCGCTGACACGGGGGCTCCGAGCCCTCCTCTCCCCGCAGGGCGGACCCTTCCCCACCCGCCGCCCCGGAGGGGCTCCGGGCGATGCAGCCTAAAGCCGAGCCGCAGGAAAGCGCCTGGTTTAGGCGGAGCTTCTGACTCGGGGCTCCGGAGCAGCGCGTCCCGGAGAAGCCCCGTCCCACTCCCGGGCCGCGGGATCAGCCGCCGCACTGCCTGCGCCGTCCCAGACGGCCGTTCCTGTCCAGGTTTACCGCGGCCCGAAATCCTGAAATTAGGGTCATGCAAATAGGAAGATACGAACGTGTGTGTCAGCCCTGCGCGAGCCAAAAGCTCGGACAAGAGCTTGTTGTCTCTCCAGGTTAAACGAGGAGGTTGTTCTACCCGGTGAGGCTGTTTACACAAAACACAAAGCAATCGAGGCCGGCGATAATTTCTTTTCCCTAAGGTCAGATTGTTTCTACTCAACGATACCGGAAACATTAAGGAGCGGATCGACCCGGGAGCGCAACCACGTCCCCCTCCAGCGCTAGCCCGGCGCACCAGGCTGACGGCGGGGGATCCGGGCTGCTGGACCCGCGGCACAGCTGCAGCCACACGAACCCCCTGTTCGCCGGAGGGGCAGAAGCATTTAATGAAATGTTCTTCCTACAGAAGCCCTGGCTAGGCTGTGTCACAGCCCTGCTCTCCAGTTCACTGGAGGAGCCAGGTACCAGCTGCCCAGGAAGGGGGTTGACCAACGTATTGCTGAGAGCCACTCGCCTGCAGCGCGGGCTGGTGAGCAGAGTCCAGTGGCCGCATCCTCACCCGGCTCTGTGCTCCCTGGAGCGTGCGTGGGGCACAGTCCCGGGCCAACAGCCGCCACCGGCTGAAAAGACGCGTGTTCAGGGCCAGCTGCCTGCAGGACAGGCAGTGCCTCGGCCAGGGCAGTGGGCATCCGTAGCTGCCAGAGACAAAAGGCTGGGGCAGATAGTCTGAGGGGCACACTGCTCACACTGGCTCTGGTGTGGGAGACTCTTGTGTTGTAAGATGCGACACAGTTTGCCTCAGCTCTGCCAAACATCACATTCACCCTGCCCCAGACCTGCCCACTTCTCACCAGATCCATTGGCAGAAAGGGACGCACCCCTGATCTCCTCACAACTGCCCCCAATGCTGCATCTTTTGGGCTTTCCTGCTCCTGTTGAACTCTCTCCTTGAGCACCTCGCAGGCTGCACAAAGTAAAGAGCCCACGCAGGAGCCAGGCAATCGCTGTCCCAGCCTGGGAGGGCAGGAGGGGGTGTGCAAAGAGGCATCCTTCAGGCCCCTTCGGCCTCTGCCTCTCCTCCAGAGCCCATCACAGGACAGGAGGCTGCAGCTTTTACTCATGTAATGTATGTCAGGTTTAAAAACCTCCAGGCTTAAAACATAATTGCTTTTATTTTTATGCTGTCCTGACTACTGCTTCCAGCAGAGGTAGAGATTTCAGTCCTTCCTGGCCCGATCCATGGGACAGGCAGCACCACGTCTCTTTCTGCAGCTGCCAGAGCAGAGGCAAGTCTGGCAGCTCAGGCAGCAGTGGGGCCTACTGGAGGATAAATCCCAGCACTGGCCAGTGCACGCTGGATGCTTCCTAAATTAAACAGGAAAACAGATCTGCCCTAGGAGGGAAAGGGCACTGAGTGGGGAGCTCCCACTGCCCCGGGACAGGCATGTGCTCTAGGGACATCCAGCTCAGCTGTCCCCAGCCTGGCAAGCCCAAAGAGAGAAAACTGGTCCCAGGTCCTCACTCCCTCCGCACGGCAGCTGCAGGACAGACCCAGCACGTCCCTGATGGGTGCCTGCGGGTGGCCAGCCCTGAGCTGGGTAGGGAGACCGAACCTGCGCAGCTCCAAGCTCCAACGGCTCCCAGCCACAGCCAGCCAAAACACTGCCCAAGGCCCTGCGGGCTGGCTCTGCGGCCACCCGCACCTGGGGGTCCTGGCCAGGGGCCCCATGCTACCCAGGCACAGGGACGTGGCCCAGGCTGGCAGAGAGTCCAAGCTCTTTGGCAAGAAACATGGAGCCAGGCAGGGATCTCGGCTTGGTCTCTGTTAGGCTTGTGTCCCCTTATCAAGTATTTTCATTGTGAAACGAGATGTCTCAGAAGATGCTCGAGGAGCAGAGGAGTGCCTCAGTGCCAGGGGGGGTCCCTGCAGACAGGAGAGGAAATTAGGGGTGAAGTTTGCTCCGACTGCTGCCCTGCCGCACCTCACTGGTGAATGGCCTGAGAAGTTCCCTGACTGCCCCCCAGGTGCTGTCCCACACCGCAGTGGGGAGGCAGCTCGGGCAGGGGTGTGGGTCCCCTCCTGAGCTGGCCCAGGACACCAAGCTGGAGCCAGCTTGGCCCAGAATCAGAAGGCTCTGCAATCGGCTGCTTATTGCAGCTCTCATATGGTGCCCACAGCTCCCCGGCCGTTATCAGGGTGACATTTCTGGGCTGCGAGTGCCAGCGCCAGCCCTTCGCTTTGAGGAACCGCTGCAATCAGACAACATAACCCATTTCTCACTTGCATTTGGCTGCCAGGAAGAGAACAGGAGACTCTGTAATCGCTCTCCTCAGGATTAGATCATGAATCAAAGCCCTGCTCAGCTCCTTTCTCCTTGTTCAGGCAGCCCTGCCAGGAATTGTCCTTTCTGATCGCTGAGCTCGGAGCAGGATCACGGAGAGGCCAGGACGGGTCCGAATGCAGGTGTCCTCCGCAGATGGGGGATGCACAGCTCAGGCTGTGAGGGATGGGGTGCCCATCCCAGGATGGGTCAGAGTGGAAGAAGGCTCTGCAGTGACCCAGGACTTGTTTCATTGTTGGCTTCAGCACCCCATGCCTGCAGGAGCTCCCAGCCTCCTCCTGCCATGTGCCTCCTTGCCCTAATGCACATGAGTACAGGGAGACGTCACCCAAACCTCAGTTGTGGCTTTAACCCCGGGCAGATAACTTCAGAGGATTTCCTTAGCCCAGAGTTACAGATGTAACCCACCTGCAAGTTTATCCCAACATATAAATTTATCAGACTGAAACAACTCTTGCTCCCAAGCAGCCGTGTTAAATAAAAACCCTCTCGGTGTTTTTCCTTCGCTGACCGGCGGGATCCGAGTCTGCAGAACCTGATAGTGCCTTATCTCAGTAGCAGTCCCCAGACCTCCACCTCGCCCTGGCCAGGGAGCCCTAATCGCCGTGGCCAGATGTGGCAATGGCCTCAGAGCGGCCACGGACTGGAGACAGGGGGCTGCGCCAGCACCCCCCGGAAACACCACCTCTTCTGGCGAGCCTCTCCGCGGGGCTGCGTGGCCAGGCTTGGACGTGCCTCTGGGTGCCGGAGCCTGAACCAAGCCCATGATGGTATGCCTGGGAGTGCAGAGAGGTTTGCATTTGGTTTTTAAACTCTCTAAGGCCAAACCCCCAGGAGAAGCGACCGGCCCCACTGCAGCAACGGGGCGGCGGTCCCTGCTGCAGGAAGCGCCGGGCAGCGCAGCAGAGGCAGAGAAGCAGCAGGCAAGGGAGCTGCCCAGACAGGTTTCAGCCATAGTCCTACATGAACGCGGGCCTCCCCTGCCCTTCGCTTTGCCCCGGGAGTGCCTGCAGCTCTCACGCAGTGTCTGAAGCACCAGGAAGAGGCATGGCTGCTCCCGTTCACGGGAATGTCGTGGTTAGAGGCTGCCATGCTCTTTCCCTCCGAGCAGTCTAATTACGTCTCCTCCATCTCTACCCAGCACCCGAGGGCTTCCATACCAGAGCAGCCTCACAGCATCTCTGGGCTGGCTCTGGTGTCCCAATCCCATGATTACATCATCAAACACCATGAAGCACTGAATAAAGATAAGGAAGCCAGTTTCAGAGGACAATTAAAAGGCTCTGTTTTACCTGCTGGCAGGACCTTACATCACCACGAGCGACAAATTGTCACCGTCCCCCACAGAGGGAATGGCCAGGGAGCATCTGCTCCTTCCAGGGCAGCAGCACCAGGACCCATCCCACGGCCCCGGGCAATCGCTGGCAGACAGCGGCGTCTGTAAGCACCTGGATGCTGCTGCAGCACTGCCGTAGTGCCCAGCACAGGGAGTCGGTCCCACAAGGACCTCACAGGCACAGCTGGATGTGACCTTTTGTAACCGGCCAAGAGGGTGTGGAAAAAGGAATTTTACACCATGTCCATTCTGAAAGGGGGGGACGTCTCCTCTCACTAAGCAACTAAGTAGGAAGCTGAAAAAGAGCAGTGAATCGCTGCCAGGAGTGCCTTGGAAAGAAGAAGGCTGGGTTTAGGCTTATCTAATGTCACATCAGCCATTTCCTAAGAAGGAAGCAAATTTAATTAAGAACACAGACTCACTCAAGGACAGCCAGGTTACATACAGCACGAGCAGCTTGGAACACAATGCTGAGAGGTCAGCATCATGCACATGGAGAGCAAGAAACACAAACATCCCAGGCCTGGCTGCTAAAGGTTCGTTATTTGGGATCAAACGCAGATGCCATCAGGCACAGAGCAGCCAGCACAAACACAGCTCGCTGCAGGGGTACAAAAGCAGCAAGAGGGGAAGGCACAGCAACCAGAGAGGGAAGGAGTCAATGTGGGTGGCAAGAAGAGGAAGAGGCAGATCTCAGACATCAAAACAAGCCCAGGGCAGACACTGGTAGCAGACAATTCCTACACAGAGACTCTCCTGGCTGCAAACACAGAGGGGGGGGACCCCCGTCCAACCAGTGAGCCCCGGTCTGAGCACAGCCTGCACCAGTCGCGGGGACACACGCGCTGCTGTTGCTGGGACGCACGGCGGGGCTCCTGGCACACGCCATGGCACAGCCTTTGCTTCTGCAAACCTGGCTGGCACCGGGGAGCTGTGCTTGCTCAGCTTGGACGTTCCCCAGCAAGACAGCGCATGGCAGCACCAAGACAGCTCTTTGCGTTCCCAGCGTGTCCATCCCAGAGGGATGCCATGTCCATCCTCTGCCCCCAAACCCCACAGCTCGAGTGCACCGAACCCAGGCTGTCAGAGCAGGGCATGTGAAACCAACCCCAGCTGGCCCCAGGCTGCTGCGGCACCGGTGGGCGGGGGGTAGGCATGCTCACCGTGGGCTGCGCCATCCCATTCGCTCACATAAGTCCTCTCAATGCTTGTATGGACGATGGTCTCCAGAAAGGATCAGAGACCACATTAGACCAGCGTGTCAGTGACTTGTCACAAGCACCACCAGTGCTTTTCTCCAGTGGAGAAGTGCTGGCACACGGGAATTCCTCTGCAGGACTGCTGTCACCTGGGCACCAGGCTCCAGCTGCAGCTCGAGAGTGACATGCCCAGATCAAGTCAGTACATCCCACTGTGTTCAGGCCAAAGGGCTCCTGCTACAAAAAGGAAACTTTTAAATTTCACAGCCCCACAAACTCAGGCTGGACTCCAGCATCTTGTCTACACTGAAAATTACCTACCATTGACAACGGATGTCAGCAGCACTGCAGCTGAACCAGTGCCGAGTCATCCTCCAAGAGCGGGGCAGGCAGGACAAGCAGATCAGCACCGGCTGATGGCTAACGCGTGCTGGAGAGCAGGTGCCGCCTGCTCCGCCGGATCCCGAGAGTGACCACACTGGGTCTGATCAAAGGTCGCTCCAGAGCGGCACCCCACCTCTGCCTGCAACAAACGCTGAATGCTTGGGCAAAGAACGGGAAAGGCGAGCGTGATCCTCCTCTGGCACAGCGGTCCAGCCTCCCCTGGTCAGCAGTTAAGGATTTACTGGGTCAAAAGCTGTACCTGGGTCATGGTTTCTGACAAGCTGGGTACTTCATTATCAGCACTGAGAATCTAAAAACTTAGCAATATCCTCTACCAGCCGCTGTTGTACAGAGCAACACCTCTGCAACAAACCCATTAGTTTTCAGTGGATTGCATGTGGAAAATGAAAGTAAATGTTGCCTGAAGACAGACGGCAAGGGCCCACACGGTCCACAGCTCTGGCATGTGGGAAAAAGCGCTTGTCCTGCCTGCTTCCAACTCTGGTGGGGTGGCTTGGCAGGCCCACCCTCTCCCCAGCATGCTGCTGTGTTCATCTGGTGCAATAAGGAAACACGGCTGAAGGGCAGGAATCTGGTACTGGTTTGTTTCTCATGGAAAAATAGAGATAGACGAAAAGACACAGGCTGCTCTATAAATACATGTCATTTTAATTACTTCAAATTAGTTCCTTGGCATCCACCCCCACCCCACTGTACAGCCTGCTTTGCAGCAAGCACATATCATTCTGCCATTGAGGTCTTCTACATCACAGCAGCAACAGTGAGTTCCTTGTGCTTGCTTTCACCCTGCTTGGCAACGCAGCGGGGACTGCAGAGCCCAAGCACATGGCTGGCAGGAGGGAAGGAGGTGCCCTTCGAGGCCAAGCTCGACTGGCTAGCTGAAGAGATAGCTCCGTGGCCTTCGCAGGAACAGGGATCAGCAACAGAAGCAGTCCCATTATTTCACTTCTGGGTGGTCCCTCTCAGAAGTGCCTAGAGCAGCTTTAGCCTCTCAAACGCAGTCAACAAAGGAGAAAAGACAGAGGATGTCCGAATATTTCTAAGAAGTCATGTCTTTGGAAGGCTTCGCAGATTCTCCTTGCCCCAAGAAATCCCGAGTACACAGCTGCTTGTAGTCACGGCTTGAAACTAGGCCAGGAGAGTGAACCTTCACAGCGAGAACCACTTCAGCAGCCAGGGAAGAGTGGAGGGGAGGGGGCTCCTATCAGAAAAACTTGACACCTCGGCCATCGTCCAGCGTGATAATTTCAGCCTTGTGCTCTTGCTGCAAGGCTTGCAGGGCACGGAGAAGCATAGTCTCATCCAAGCCATGGAACTCTAGGGAAGGACAGAGATCCCCATCAACAGGAGAAAAAAAATAATCAATCACAACAGGAAACAAACAGGGACTGGTGGCAGTGAAGCAGAGGGCTCTGAAGAGCACCCTTCAGACCCCAGTGCCATAACACTACGGCAAATCCAGAGTCACGGCTACACCAACAGACTCATCACTACATTGCTGCATGAGGAACAAAGCCTGAAGGTCAACAGACAGAAAGGAATGAGTCACAGCAGCCTCAAAGGCAGTGCAGAAGCTAGGCATAAAAACAAAACACCCCGCACCTCATGCCAGATAAACAGCTGGGCACCGGGGAGGCTTGTGGGGCTGGGGGAGCTTTGAAATGCAAACAGAGATAACAAAGGGAGATGTTCATGCAAAGTGGTAAAAAAGCCTTCACAGCACAGCAGCATTTGCCAGCGGTGATCAGTGCGAGCTTTTCGTAAGCAATTTCAAAATACTTAATCTACAAAATTATAGTCTGATAATCAACTGTTTATGCGCTCAAATCAAGTGTGCTCTAAAAACCTGCTCTGGAACTTAACACATAACATTACCTTCATTCTCTGTGTCATCTCCACTGGCTAATTCATACAATGTGAATACAGAGTTGGTCAAGCCATTCTTTGACACCTGGAAACATAAAACCAATATAGCAAATCTCATCTGTGTGATTTAGCATCCTTGGCACGATCTCCTGTACACCTCAGTGCGAGCAAAATGGAATGTGGACAGCACTCAATGAACAAAAATACCCTGGAAACACTCTGGGGCACTGGAGAGTCAAGAAATGACGCCTAAGGAAACTAAGATGGTTCCTTTCCCTGCGCCTCTGCTCTTTCTGCCCACATGTTTCACAATAAGGACTCGTGCCATACGAAGGCAACACAGCAATGCTGCTGTTCTCACTACAGAATAGCCAACTGCAGCAGGAGCAGATGACTCCATCCGCTGCTCAAACTGCATCTTATAGCAAGTAAAAAGCTGTTAACGTGTTTTTCTGCAACAGAGAAGTAGAAGAAGAAAGGTAAAAGCTGTAAGGAAGCAAGAGAAAAATGCTACAGTGATCTTTTTCACAAATCACAGCCAATACCATCTGTCCTCCCAGACATAGAAAGTCCGGTCTGTGGGGCGAGACAGCTTCTACATTCTCACCCACTGATAGATGAGCTTTCCCCATTCTTCTGGTCTCTTCCACATGATCAGAAAACTGGTTTTGTTCTTATCTAACCATTCCAGGTTCCCTAAAATCAACAGGGAAAAGGTATGTAATCAGAGCACAAGTCTACAGTCACAATCAAACCCACAGATTTCTCAGGTGCTAGACATCACGCCCACAAGTCGCTTCAGGTACCTGCCCCTCCCTGCCATGCGGCTGCTCGCGCCAACATCCTTAATATCACTAAATTCGTACAGAAATTCGTTTCTCTTGCGAGCCCCCTCCTCCTCCCGCAGCTTACTCCACCCCAGAAAGGCAGGGTTTGGGTCTGGCGCGCGGGCGAGGCTGCGGAGCCACGGGCAGGGAAGGCCCAGCCCGGCTGCGAGAGTCTCGGGGCCGGCTCCTGGCAGCGGGACGGAGCCTCCCCTGCTGGCTGCAGCTCGGGCCCCGGCCCCAGGCGGGACGGACGGACAGACAAACGGCACCCACCGTTCTTGCGGAGCTCCTCCAGCACCACCTGGATGGACTCCAGCGGGAGCTTCCCTGGGCGGCGGTTAAGGAGGCACTCACCGACCGGGGGAGGGCAGGGAGGGCACGGGGCGGCAGGCGGGGACACGGGGGGACCGGGGCCGGGCCCCAAAGGATACGCTGCAGGCGGCGGTTGGCGAAGAGCGGGCTGTCCTGGGCCTCCCGCACCGTCATGGCGGGCAGCCGGTGCCGCCGGCTGTAGGCGAGCGCCAGGGCGCACCAGGCCGAGAGCTGCTTCTGCCGCGTCTCGCCGTTGGGCTGCAGCCTGCGGGACTCCGCTCAGCGGCCGGGCTGGGACCGGGACCGGGGCCAGGGCCTGGCGGCTCCGCGGGGGCAGCCGGCACAGCCGGCCCGGCCTAACCCGAGCGGCGGCGCGGCTCGGCCCACCCCGGTCCCCCCGGTCCCGCTCCCCCCCGCCCCGCGCCCCCCGGCCCCGGTCCCGGTCCCGCTCCCCCCGGTCCCGGCGCTGGCCCCGTCCCGCGCTCACGTGAAGAAGGGCGGGAAGCTGTACTGCCAGGGCCACGCGAAGCTCATCGCCGCCGCCGGAACCGCCGCCGCCGCCTTCCGCCCCACTTCCGGCCCGCCCCGCGGAGCCCCGCTATCCCGCGAGGACCCGCCCCCTACGGAACCCCGCCCCCGCGGAGCCCCGCCCTGCTAGCTCCCGCCCCACCATCACGAAGCCCCGCCCCGCGGAGCCCCGCCCGCCCCGCCAGGAGGGCGGTGGCACGGTCCTCTGCCCGTGCCCGGTGCCCCGCCCCGCGGAGGGCTGCGGGCTGCGGGCTCCGGCCGCGCCCAGCGCTGCCCGCTGCCGTCCCGCGGCGAGAAGCTGCCGGCGGGGCCGTGCCGGGGCGGTGCCGGCGGCGGGAGCGGGCCTGTGGGCCGCGGCGGCAACGAGCGGCAGAAGAACCAGCGCCACGCGTGGGGGAAGAAGCGTTTAATCCCCAGCCGCGGGGCCGACGGTTGACCGGGGCGGGGGGAGGGGGGGCGCGCCGCCGGTGGCGGCACAGCGAGAACCGGTCGCCCCGGAAGCATGTGCCATTAACCGCGGGAGCTCCCCCGGGCGGCCCCCCCTCCGGGGCTGCTTAAGCGGCCAGGCGACCCCGCAGCCCGGGGAGGCGGGAAGCGTGGGGCAGCGCCCGGGCGCAGGACCCGCAGGGCTGCCGCTGCCCGCTTTCTGCACGCTGCAGGCAGCGGCCTGGGGCGGCCAGCGATCAGTTGCGGGTGCCCGGGCAGCGGCGCTAGGACTGGGCCTTGCCATCCTTGCTGCGCCAGATGACCAGGGTGACCAGGAAGGGGATGAGGCAGATGGGAGCGATGATCATGGCCAGCAGCACGTCCTCAGGCGGGTCGAAGTAGACCTGCTGCTCCAGGGTGCAGTTGTGGAAGTAGCGATGGTGGCTCTGGAAGATGTACTGCTCCGCCAGCGCGTTGGGGTAGCCGTAGCGCAGGTGGTCAGCCCAGTCCTCCAGGCAGGCCTGCAGAAAGCTGTAGGGCCTGGGGAGAGAGCCACGGGGTGCTGGGAGGGGACAGGGACATGTGGGGGCACAGGCCAGCTGTGGGACACCAGAGGCACTGACCCCTTGGGCAGCCCCAAGCCCCGCCTAGCACAGCAGCACCCCTCGGACTGCCCTGTGCCCCGCTGCCTGCACCAGGCAGCCCCACACAGACAGGAGCTGCTGGAGGGGAAGGTGGCCCTGGGTCCTTCTGTCCAGGAAGCTAGAGGCCCATTGGCACAGGCTGGGGGCTCTGCCCCCATCAGACACCTTCACTGTCTCAGCAGCTGCTCCACTCATGTGGCCATGGGAACAGAGGGGCCACAAGCAACACCCCCATTGAAGGGTCCCCACACACAGCTTCCCCAGCCAAGGATGTTGCCGGAACTGGTAAGAGCCTCTGCCCCTCTGCAGAGCTGCCTGGGAGGGCTCTCTGGCCGTCCTGCCATGCCATACCTGCTGATGACTTTCCACTCGCACAGCTCCGAGTCTGTCACGTTCCTCATCAGGTCGACAAAGAACTCCCAGCACTTCTGCGTGATGTTGGTGTACGTCTCCTCTGCAGGGGAAAGGCACTGAGCACAGGCAGCATGCCTGGGCCAGAGCCTGTTCCTGCCCACAGTGGCTGGCGGGTGACACCTGGCACCCGGACCCATGCCCAGGCTGGCAGGGAGGACGCAGTCACGGTGGGGGACTGGACCCCTCAGCGATGCCTGGGAGCACAGCTGGACGGCAGGGTGCTGCCAGCTGCCCCCACTGTGGCCAGCACTGGGGAGGGCTCTGTGGCACAGCCTGGCTATTTTGGGGATGGACAGAGAATGTGCAGCCAGGGGAAAGGGGAGGGTCACCCCACAGTGCAGAGCCGGCCCTGGCCAGGGCACCGTCAGCCCCGCGGCACTGCCCGGCCCTCGCTGAGCCCCAGCACTCACCCACAAGCTGGGCCGTCCAGTTGAACATGGCTACAGGTGGGCTTGTCCTGGCATCCTGGCCAAAGCCCTCCACCTCGGCACCCGCATGGCAGAGCCCGGTCCCCAGGAGCGCTGTGGAGGGGAGGTGACAGGGTCAGTGGAGGACAGGCACTGGCAGGGCCCCATGCACATGAGCTGCCTGGGCAAAGGCGGGGGTCTGCAGGAGGGATATGTCCCTCGGGGCCACTGGAGCCGGCAGTCTGGGCGTGGAGAACCATGCTGCCCTGTATGGGCAGGAGCTGTGGGGAGGGGGCCAGCCAGGCTGCGGGCAGCTGCCCAAGGGATTGGAGGGGCTGCCTGGGGGCTGCAGGCCCTGGGCCAAGAGTCACAGCACAGGGGCAAGCTGTGCCCCCAACCCATGGAGAGCCAGCGTAGGGGCCGCCCCATGTCCCCGGGTGGCTGCATTGCTGCCGGATGGGGCTGGGGCAGGAAGAGGAAGCGCGGGCTGCAGCACAGCACTGCCGCAGATCCTGTCCACCCACCATCTGCCCCACACCCAGCACAGCCTATCACGGGTGTGGGGCATGTGCCACCTCCACCCCGCCAGCCGCTTGCCCGCCACCTGGCCCACCAGAGCCCCACGGCCCGAGGAAACCACCCCATCCATCTTCGGCCCTTGGCTGAGGGCCCATGGTGTGGGGCACTGATGCCAGTCATGTGGTGAGCCAGCCCAGTGGGCCCTGCCCGGGCTGCTCATGGGGCACTCCAGCATGGCCAGGCACTGGCCACGGCGTGCTCCTGGGCTGGCACAAGTGGCTGTGGCAAGGGCAGCCCGCCCTGTCCTGGCCCCATCCCTGACGGCCACATCCAGCCCTCCTCTGTCCCCACCTGGGGCTTCTCAGGGCTCCCCAGCCATTCTTGTGGGTCATTTTCATAAAGATCGTGGACGAGCGTGGTGAAGGATGCCCCGCAGCGCCTGTCGCCTGCCTGCCACCAGCCCCTGGCCACGCAGGCGACAGCCACCCCAGCCGCCCTCGGTGCTGCCAGGATGGCCCCACGCTGGGGTGGGCGGTGGGCCAGGCTGAGCCGAGACCCCAGCCCTGGGCCCCACACGCGGGAGGGTGGCCGCATGCGGGGTGGTGTGAGGAGCAGAGCCTCCTGCCGCCGGCAGCCGCGGCCCTGGGGCGGCCCCCCACGCACTTACCCCAGAGCAGCAGGAGCCCTCGGGAGAGCCGGCTGGAGCCTGTCTGCGCGCGCGGTGCCATCCTGCAAAAGCCTGCCGGCTAACGACCGGGACAAGTATTTCAATGGAAATAACAGGAAGCAACTCCTTTCCTCTGACAGGGGCAGTTTGACTACAGGAGACGTGTGAAAAATGAGATTGCTCAGCACTGCTTTAAAGCAGCTCTCCCGGGGGGGACCCTGCTGCCGCGCAGCGCGGTGCTGGCCCCCGCGGGCATCGCTCCCGCGCCCCGGCACCCAGGCAGCCCGCGCCTCACCCGGCGGCCCAGAGGCTCCGCTCCCCGTGCAGCACGTCCAGTTTTACGAGGCCGCTATTTGTTTACTTGTGTATTTCTCTTTAATCCTGTCTGGGCTGGGTTGTGAAATCCCTTGTCTCCTGCGTGGAGGGCAGGCAGCCCGGCAGCCGGGGGGAGTGGACGGGGAAGCGTAATGTCCCCGGACAGGCGCTGCCGCCTGGGCGCGGTGGCAGTGGGGGGACCCACAGTCCTGACACCACAGCTTCTGGCTCACCCGGGCACCTGCCCCACGGCTGGCATCACTGGGGCAGCCCCAGCCCCTGCCTGCAGCCAGGGAGGGAAGGGTAGTGGCGCCAATTGCCCGCGGGTGCAAGGCCAACACAGGCAGGGAGGTGGGGAGAGGGCAGAGACTTGACCGACGTTTCCAGGCCTCATCCCTGACGCCTTCCTCCTGCACCACCCAGCCTGGCGCCCGCCCGGCTCTGCCAGAGCCCCTCCCGCCCCCTCCCGCCTGCGAGGCCCACGTCCCCCTGCAGAGCTGCGCTGCTGAGGACGACCCCAGCCCCGTGGGTCTGTGGCGTTCCCACCTGAGGATCAGGCTGAGGCCGGGTGAGCTCATTTCACCTCTAGCTCGGGGCAGAGCTTGAGCACAAAGCTTCCCCTTTAACAGCCCGCCCGCGGGACGCGCAGAGCGTGAATCGGAGCACAATGAAGCGCAGCTCGGAGGGACCCTCCCTCCTGCAGAAAGACGATTTCACCGGGCTTCACGCTCCGCAGCAAACGTCCGGGCAGAGCCGCCTGACCCTTCCTGGGCTGCGGCAGCTGCTGCTCCAGGGCACTGCAGGACCATTCGCGGGCGAACGGCTGCATCTGGAAGCCATCAGGCCCTGGTGCTCTGGAGGCCCCAGGGTTGGAGCCCCCTGGTCCCGCTCTTTGTTGGAGCCACTGGAGCCTCCAGCCGGGCGGCGGGAGCCTCTGCCAGGGAGACACCCAATGATCTCAGCGCGGCCCTGGGGCTGGGACAGCCGCCCCTGTCCTGGGGCGTCTGGAGGGACGGGCAGGGATGGGACGGTGGCTGCCAGCCAAGGCCCGGGGCTCTCCCCACCCCGGCTGGCATCCCCAGTGCTCCCTGCCAGCCCCCACCCCAGTGTGCTGGGGAAGAGGCTCGGTCCCTGCAGGGTCAGGACCCCAGTGCCTGGGACCCTTCCCCCTGGGGCATATGCAGGCATCCAGAGCCCCGGGCCCAGCCTCCCCCTGTGCCATGGGACCCGCTCCACCCCCAGGGACGCCCAGACCCCAGACCCTGCTCTGCCCTG
>NW_028114086.1:2500-110210 GCF_964289735.1 Phaethon aethereus | reverse complement strand
CTTGCTCTTTATCTGCAATGACTGCCAGGGCAAGTGAGGACCAGCAAGACAATTCCTGCCTAGCACCTTCCTTGGAGGAGAGAGAGTGCAACGTTTCAATTTAGCATTTTGGCGCACACGAGCGAGACAAACTGCTTTGGCTGTTTGCAGGGTTAGGAAAGAGCAGAGCCCGAGTCTTACTGTTTATCTGCAATGACTGCTAGGGCAAGTGAGGACCAGAAAGACAATTCCTGCCTAGCACCTTCCTTGGAGGAGAGAGAGTGCAACGTTTCATTTTAGCATTTTGGCGCTCACGAGGGAGACAAAATTCTTTGGCTGTTTTCAAGGCTAGGAAAGAGCAGAGCCCGAGTCTTGCTGTTTATCTGCAATGTCTGCGAGGACAAGTGAGGACCAGCAAGACAATTCCTGCCTAGCACCTTCCTTGGAGGAGAGAGAGTGCAACGTTTCAATTTAGCATTTTGGCGCTCTACGAGCGAGACAAACTGCTTTTGCTGTTTGCAAGGTTAGGAAAGAGCAGAGCCCGAGTCTTGCTGTTTATCTGCAATGACTGCTAGGGCAAGTGAGGACCAGAAAGACAATTCCTGCCTAGCACCTTCCTTGGAGGAGAGAGAGTGCGTCGTTTCATTTTGCTTTTTGGAGTGCGAGAGTGAGAAAAAGCAGAGTGCCTGTTTGCAAGGCTAGGAAAGAGCAGAGCCCGAGTCTTGCTGTTTATCTGCAATGTCTGCGAGGACAAGTGAGGACCAGCAAGACAATTCCTGCCTAGCACCTTCCTTGGAGGAGAGAGAGTGCAACGTTTCATTTTAGCATTTTGGCGCTCACGAGGGAGACAAAATTCTTTGGCTGTTTTCAAGGCTAGGAAAGAGCAGAGCCCGAGTCTTGCTGTTTATCTGCAATGTCTGCGAGGACAAGTGAGGACCAGCAAGACAATTCCTGCCTAGCACCTTCCTTGGAGGAGAGAAAGTGCAACGTTTCAATTTAGCATTTTGGCGCTCACGAGCGAGACAAACTGCTTTTGCTGTTTGCAAGGTTAGGAAAGAGCAGAGCCCGAGTCTTGCTGTTTATCTGCAATGACTGCTAGGGCAAGTGAGGACCAGAAAGACAATTCCTGCCTAGCACCTTCCTTGGAGGAGAGAGAGTGCGTCGTTTCATTTTGCTTTTTGGAGTGCGAGAGTGAGAAAAAGCAGAGTGCCTGTTTGCAAGGCTAGGAAAGAGCAGAGCCCGAGTCTTGCTGTTTATCTGCAATGTCTGCGAGGACAAGTGAGGACCAGCAAGACAATTCCTGCCTAGCACCTTCCTTGGAGGAGAGAGAGTGCAACGTTTCAATTTAGCATTTTGGCGCTCACGAGCGAGACAAACTTCTTTTGCTGTTTGCAAGGTTAGGAAAGAGCAGAGCCCGAGTCTTGCTGTTTATCTGCAATGACTGCCAGGGCAAGTGAGGACCAGCAAGACAATTCCTGCCTAGCACCTTCCTTGGAGGAGAGAGAGTGCAACGTTTCATTTTGCTTTTTGGAGTGCGAGTGTGAGAAACAGCAGAGTGCCTGTTTGCAAGGCTAGGGAAGAGCAGAGCCCGAGTCTTGTTGTTTAGCTGCAATGACTGCCAGGGCAAGTGAGGACCAGCAAGACAATTCCTGCCTAGCACCTTCCTTGGAGGAGAGAGAGTGCAACGTTTCATTTTAGCATTTTGGCGCACACGAGGGAGACAAACTGCTTTGGCTGTTTGCAAAGCTAGGAAAGAGCAGAGCCCCAGTCTTGCTCTTTATCTGCAATGACTGCCAGGGCAAGTGAGGACCAGCAAGACAATTCCTGCCTAGCACCTTCCTTGGAGGAGAGAGAGTGCAACGTTTCATTTTAGCATTTTGGCGCTCACGAGCGAGACAAACTGCTTTGGTTGTTTGTTATGCTAGGAAAGAGCAGAGCCCGAGTCTTGCTGTTTATCTGCAATGTCTGCGAGGACAAGTGAGGACCAGCAAGACAATTCCTGCCTAGCACCTTCCTTGGTGGAGAGAGAGTGCAACGTTTCATTTTGCTTTTTGGAGTGCGAGTGTGAGAAACAGCAGAGTGCCTGTTTGCAAGGCTAGGGAAGAGCAGAGCCCGAGTCTTGTTGTTTAGCTGCAATGACTGCCAGGGCAAGTGAGGACCAGCAAGACAATTACTGCCTAGCACCTTCCTTGGAGGAGAGAGAGTGCAACGTTTCATTTTGCTTTTTGGAGTGCGAGAGTGAGAAAAAGCAGAGTGCCTGTTTGCAAGGCTAGGAAAGAGCAGAGCCCGAGTCTTGCTGTTTATCTGCAATGTCTGCGAGGACAAGTGAGGACCAGCAAGACAATTCCTGCCTAGCACCTTCCTTGGAGGAGAGAGAGTGCAACGTTTCAATTTAGCATTTTGGCGCTCACGAGCGAGACAAACTGCTTTTGCTGTTTGCAAGGTTAGGAAAGAGCAGAGCCCGAGTCTTGCTGTTTATCTGCAATGACTGCTAGGGCAAGTGAGGACCAGAAAGACAATTCCTGCCTAGCACCTTCCTTGGAGGAGAGAGAGTGCGTCGTTTCATTTTGCTTTTTGGAGTGCGAGAGTGAGAAAAAGCAGAGTGCCTGTTTGCAAGGCTAGGAAAGAGCAGAGCCCGAGTCTTGCTGTTTATCTGCAATGTCTGCGAGGACAAGTGAGGACCAGCAAGACAATTCCTGCCTAGCACCTTCCTTGGAGGAGAGAGAGTGCAACGTTTCAATTTAGCATTTTGGCGCTCACGAGCGAGACAAACTTCTTTTGCTGTTTGCAAGGTTAGGAAAGAGCAGAGCCCGAGTCTTGCTGTTTATCTGCAATGACTGCCAGGGCAAGTGAGGACCAGCAAGACAATTCCTGCCTAGCACCTTCCTTGGAGGAGAGAGAGTGCAACGTTTCATTTTGCTTTTTGGAGTGCGAGTGTGAGAAACAGCAGAGTGCCTGTTTGCAAGGCTAGGGAAGAGCAGAGCCCGAGTCTTGTTGTTTAGCTGCAATGACTGCCAGGGCAAGTGAGGACCAGCAAGACAATTCCTGCCTAGCACCTTCCTTGGAGGAGAGAGAGTGCAACGTTTCATTTTAGCATTTTGGCGCACACGAGGGAGACAAACTGCTTTGGCTGTTTGCAAAGCTAGGAAAGAGCAGAGCCCCAGTCTTGCTCTTTATCTGCAATGACTGCCAGGGCAAGTGAGGACCAGCAAGACAATTCCTGCCTAGCACCTTCCTTGGAGGAGAGAGAGTGCAACGTTTCATTTTAGCATTTTGGCGCTCACGAGGGAGACAAACTGCTTTGGCTGTTTGCAAGGCTAGGAAAGAGCAGAGCCCGAGTCTTGCTGTTTATCTGCAATGACTGCCAGGGCAAGTGAGGACCAGCAAGACAATTCCTGCCTAGCACCTTCCTTGGAGGAGAGAGAGTGCCACGTTTCATTTTAGCATTTTGGCGCTCACGAGCGAGACAAACTGCTTTGGTTGTTTGTTATGCTAGGATAGAGCAGAGCCCCAGTCTTGCTGTTTATCTGCAATGTCTGCGAGGACAAGTGAGGACCAGCAAGAAAATTCCTGCCTAGCACCTTCCTTGGAGGAGAGAGAGTGCAACGTTTCATTTTGCTTTTTGGAGTGCGAGAGTGAGAAAAAGCAGAGTGCCTGTTTGCAAGGATAAGAAAGAGCAGAGCCCCAGTCTTGCTGTTTATCTGCAATGTCTGCGAGGACAAGTGAGGACCAGCAAGACAATTCCTGCCTAGCACCTTCCTTGGAGGAGAGAGAGTGCGTCGTTTCATTTTGCTTTTTGGAGTGCGAGAGTGAGAAAAAGCAGAGTGCCTGTTTGCAAGGATAAGAAAGAGCAGAGCCCGAGTCTTGCTGTTTATCTGCAATGTCTGCGAGGACAAGTGAGGACCAGCAAGACAATTCCTGCCTAGCACCTTCCTTGGAGGAGAGAGAGTGCAACGTTTCAATTTAGCATTTTGGCGCTCACGAGCGAGACAAACTGCTTTTGCTGTTTGCAAGGTTAGGAAAGAGCAGAGCCCGAGTCTTGCTGTTTATCTGCAATGACTGCTAGGGCAAGTGAGGACCAGAAAGACAATTCCTGCCTAGCACCTTCCTTGGAGTAGAGAGAGTGCGTCGTTTCATTTTGCTTTTTGGAGTGCGAGAGTGAGAAAAAGCAGAGTGCCTGTTTGCAAGGCTAGGAAAGAGCAGAGCCCGAGTCTTGCTGTTTATCTGCAATGACTGCCAGGGCAAGTGAGGACCAGCAAGACAATTCCTGCCTAGCACCTTCCTTGGAGGAGAGAGAGTGCAACGTTTCATTTTAGCATTTTGGCGCTCACAAGCGAGACAAACTGCTTTTGCTGTTTGCAAGGTTAGGAAAGAGCAGAGCCCGAGTCTTGCTGTTTATCTGCAATGTCTGCGAGGACAAGTGAGGACCAGCAAGAAAATTCCTGCCTAGCACCTTCCTTGGAGGAGAGAGAGTGCAACGTTTCATTTTGCTTTTTGGAGTGCGAGAGTGAGAAAAAGCAGAGTGCCTGTTTGCAAGGATAAGAAAGAGCAGAGCCCGAGTCTTGCTGTTTATCTGCAATGTCTGCGAGGACAAGTGAGGACCAGCAAGACAATTCCTGCCTAGCACCTTCCTTGGAGGAGAGAGAGTGCGTCGTTTCATTTTGCTTTTTGGAGTGCGAGAGTGAGAAAAAGCAGAGTGCCTGTTTGCAAGGCTAGGAAAGAGCAGAGCCCGAGTCTTGCTGTTTATCTGCAATGTCTGCGAGGACAAGTGAGGACCAGCAAGACAATTCCTGCCTAGCACCTTCCTTGGAGGAGAGAGAGTGCAACGTTTCATTTTGCTTTTTGGAGTGCGAGAGTGAGAAAAAGCAGAGTGCCTGTTTGCAAGGATAAGAAAGAGCAGAGCCCGAGTCTTGCTGTTTATCTGCAATGTCTGCGAGGACAAGTGAGGACCAGCAAGACAATTCCTGCCTAGCACCTTCCTAGGAGGAGAGAGAGTGCAACGTTTCAATTTAGCATTTTGGCGCTCACGAGCGAGACAAACTGCTTTTGCTGTTTGCAAGGTTAGGAAAGAGCAGAGCCCGAGTCTTGCTGTTTATCTGCAATGACTGCTAGGGCAAGTGAGGACCAGAAAGACAATTCCTGCCTAGCACCTTCCTTGGAGTAGAGAGAGTGCGTCGTTTCATTTTGCTTTTTGGAGTGCGAGAGTGAGAAAAAGCAGAGTGCCTGTTTGCAAGGCTAGGAAAGAGCAGAGCCCGAGTCTTGCTGTTTATCTGCAATGACTGCTAGGGCAAGTGAGGACCATAAAGACAATTCCTGCCTAGCACCTTCCTTGGAGGAGAGAGAGTGCAACGTTTCATTTTAGCATTTTGGCGCTCACGAGGGAGACAAACTGCTTTGGCTGTTTGCAAGGCTAGGAAAGAGCAGAGCCCGAGTCTTGCTGTTTATCTGCAATGACTGCCAGGGCAAGTGAGGACCAGCAAGACAATTCCTGCCTAGCACCTTCCTTGGAGGAGAGAGAGTGCAACGTTTCATTTTAGCATTTTGGCGCTCACGAGCGAGACAAACTGCTTTGGTTGTTTGTTATGCTAGGAAAGAGCAGAGCCCGAGTCTTGCTGTTTATCTGCAATGTCTGCGAGGACAAGTGAGGACCAGCAAGACAATTCCTGCCTAGCACCTTCCTTGGAGGAGAGAGAGTGCAACGTTTCATTTTGCTTTTTGGAGTGCGAGAGTGAGAAAAAGCAGAGTGCCTGTTTGCAAGGATAAGAAAGAGCAGAGCCCGAGTCTTGCTGTTTATCTGCAATGTCTGCGAGGACAAGTGAGGACCAGCAAGACAATTCCTGCCTAGCACCTTCCTTGGAGGAGAGAGAGTGCAACGTTTCATTTTGCTTTTTGGAGTGCGAGTGTGAGAAACAGCAGAGTGCCTTTTTGCAAGGCTAGGGAAGAGCAGAGCCCGAGTCTTGTTGTTTAGCTGCAATGACTGCCAGGGCAAGTGAGGACCAGCAAGACAATTCCTGCCTAGCACCTTCCTTGGAGGAGAGAGAGTGCAACGTTTCATTTTAGCATTTTGGCGCACACGAGGGAGACAAACTGCTTTGGCTGTTTGCAAGGCTAGGAAAGAGCAGAGCCCGAGTCTTGCTGTTTATCCGCAATGACTGCCAGGGCAAGTGAGGACCAGCAAGACAATTCCTGCCTAGCACCTTCCTTGGAGGAGAGAGAGTGCAACGTTTCATTTTAGCATTTTGGCGCTCACAAGCGAGACAAACTGCTTTTGCTGTTTGCAAGGTTAGGAAAGAGCAGAGCCCGAGTCTTGCTGTTTATCTGCAATGACTGCCAGGGCAAGTGAGGACCAGCAAGACAATTACTGCCTAGCACCTTCCTTGGAGGAGAGAGAGTGCAACGTTTCATTTTGCTTTTTGGAGTGCGAGAGTGAGAAAAAGCAGAGTGCCTGTTTGCAAGGCTAGGAAAGAGCAGAGCCCGAGTCTTGCTGTTTATCTGCAATGTCTGCGAGGACAAGTGAGGACCAGCAAGACAATTCCTGCCTAGCACCTTCCTTGGAGGAGAGAGAGTGCAACGTTTCAATTTAGCATTTTTGCGCACACGAGCGAGACAAACTGCTTTGGCTGTTTGCAAGGTTAGGAAAGAGCAGAGGCGGAGTCTTGCTGTTTATCTGCAATGACTGCGAGGGCAAGTGAGGACCAGCAAGACAATTCCTGCCTAGCACCTTCCTTGGAGGAGAGAGAGTGCAACGTTTCATTTTGCTTTTTGGAGTGCGAGTGTGAGAAACAGCAGAGTGCCTGTTTGCAAGGCTAGGGAAGAGCAGAGCCCGAGTCTTGTTGTTTAGCTGCAATGACTGCCAGGGCAAGTGAGGACCAGCAAGACAATTCCTGCCTAGCACCTTCCTTGGAGGAGAGAGAGTGCAACGTTTCAATTTAGCATTTTGGCGCACACGAGCGAGACAAACTGCTTTGGCTGTTTGCAGGGTTAGGAAAGAGCAGAGCCCGAGTCTTGCTGTTTATCTGCAATGACTGCTAGGGCAAGTGAGGACCAGAAAGACAATTCCTGCCTAGCACCTTCCTTGGAGTAGAGAGAGTGCGTCGTTTCATTTTGCTTTTTGGAGTGCGAGAGTGAGAAAAAGCAGAGTGCCTGTTTGCAAGGCTAGGAAAGAGCAGAGCCCGAGTCTTGCTGTTTATCTGCAATGACTGCTAGGGCAAGTGAGGACCAGCAAGACAATTCCTGCCTAGCACCTTCCTTGGAGGAGAGAGAGTGCAACGTTTCATTTTAGCATTTTGGCGCTCACGAGGGAGACAAACTGCTTTGGCTGTTTGCAAGGCTAGGAAAGAGCAGAGCCCGAGTCTTGCTGTTTATCTG
This sequence comes from Phaethon aethereus, assembly GCF_964289735.1. Taxonomy (NCBI): domain Eukaryota; kingdom Metazoa; phylum Chordata; class Aves; order Phaethontiformes; family Phaethontidae; genus Phaethon; species Phaethon aethereus. The sequence goes on along the minus strand of NW_028114086.1, from coordinate 102,863 downwards.
CAATGACTGCCAGGGCAAGTGAGGACCAGCAAGACAATTCCTGCCTAGCACCTTCCTTGGAGGAGAGAGAGTGCAACGTTTCATTTTAGCATTTTGGCGCTCACGAGCGAGACAAACTGCTTTGGTTGTTTGTTATGCTAGGAAAGAGCAGAGCCCGAGTCTTGCTGTTTATCTGCAATGTCTGCGAGGACAAGTGAGGACCAGCAAGACAATTCCTGCCTAGCACCTTCCTTGGAGGAGAGAGAGTGCAACGTTTCATTTTGCTTTTTGGAGTGCGAGAGTGAGAAAAAGCAGAGTGCCTGTTTGCAAGGATAAGAAAGAGCAGAGCCCTAGTCTTGCTGTTTATCTGCAATGTCTGCGAGGACAAGTGAGGACCAGCAAGACAATTCCTGCCTAGCACCTTCCTTGGAGGAGAGAGAGTGCAACGTTTCATTTTGCTTTTTGGAGTGCGAGTGTGAGAAACAGCAGAGTGCCTTTTTGCAAGGCTAGGGAAGAGCAGAGCCCGAGTCTTGTTGTTTAGCTGCAATGACTGCCAGGGCAAGTGAGGACCAGCAAGACAATTCCTGCCTAGCACCTTCCTTGGAGGAGAGAGAGTGCAACGTTTCATTTTAGCATTTTGGCGCACACGAGGGAGACAAACTGCTTTGGCTGTTTGCAAGGCTAGGAAAGAGCAGAGCCCGAGTCTTGCTGTTTATCTGCAATGACTGCCAGGGCAAGTGAGGACCAGCAAGACAATTCCTGCCTAGCACCTTCCTTGGAGGAGAGAGAGTGCAACGTTTCATTTTAGCATTTTGGCGCTCACAAGCGAGACAAACTGCTTTTGCTGTTTGCAAGGTTAGGAAAGAGCAGAGCCCGAGTCTTGCTGTTTATCTGCAATGACTGCTAGGGCAAGTGAGGACCAGAAAGACAATTCCTGCCTAGCACCTTCCTTGGAGGAGAGAGAGTGCAACGTTTCATTTTAGCATTTTGGAGCTCACGAGTGAGACAAACTGCTTTGGCTGTTTGCAAGGCTAGGAAAGAGCAGAGCCCGAGTCTTCCTGTTTATCTGCAATGACTGCCAGGGCAAGTGAGGACCAGCAAGACAATTACTGCCTAGCACCTTCCTTGGAGGAGAGAGAGTGCAACGTTTCATTTTGCTTTTTGGAGTGCGAGAGTGAGAAAAAGCAGAGTGCCTGTTTGCAAGGCTAGGAAAGAGCAGAGCCCGAGTCTTGCTGTTTATCTGCAATGTCTGCGAGGACAAGTGAGGACCAGCAAGACAATTCCTGCCTAGCACCTTCCTTGGAGGAGAGAGAGTGCAACGTTTCAATTTAGCATTTTTGCGCACACGAGCGAGACAAACTGCTTTGGCTGTTTGCAAGGTTAGGAAAGAGCAGAGGCGGAGTCTTGCTGTTTATCTGCAATGACTGCGAGGGCAAGTGAGGACCAGCAAGACAATTCCTGCCTAGCACCTTCCTTGGAGGAGAGAGAGTGCAACGTTTCATTTTGCTTTTTGGCGCTCACGAGGGAGACAAAATTCTTTGGCTGTTTTCAAGGCTAGGAAAGAGCAGAGCCCGAGTCTTGCTGTTTATCTGCAATGTCTGCGAGGACAAGTGAGGACCAGCAAGACAATTCCTGCCTAGCACCTTCCTTGGAGGAGAGAGAGTGCAACGTTTCAATTTAGCATTTTGGCGCTCACGAGCGAGACAAACTGCTTTTGCTGTTTGCAAGGTTAGGAAAGAGCAGAGCCCCAGTCTTGCTGTTTATCTGCAATGACTGCTAGGGCAAGTGAGGACCAGAAAGACAATTCCTGCCTAGCACCTTCCTTGGAGGAGAGAGAGTGCGTCGTTTCATTTTGCTTTTTGGAGTGCGAGAGTGAGAAAAAGCAGAGTGCCTGTTTGCAAGGCTAGGAAAGAGCAGAGCCCGAGTCTTGCTGTTTATCTGCAATGTCTGCGAGGACAAGTGAGGACCAGCAAGACAATTCCTGCCTAGCACCTTCCTTGGAGGAGAGAGAGTGCAACGTTTCAATTTAGCATTTTGGCGCTCACGAGCGAGACAAACTGCTTTTGCTGTTTGCAAGGTTAGGAAAGAGCAGAGCCCGAGTCTTGCTGTTTATCTGCAATGACTGCTAGGGCAAGTGAGGACCAGAAAGACAATTCCTGCCTAGCACCTTCCTTGGAGGAGAGAGAGTGCGTCGTTTCATTTTGCTTTTTGGAGTGCGAGAGTGAGAAAAAGCAGAGTGCCTGTTTGCAAGGCTAGGAAAGAGCAGAGCCCGAGTCTTGCTGTTTATCTGCAATGTCTGCGAGGACAAGTGAGGACCAGCAAGACAATTCCTGCCTAGCACCTTCCTTGGAGGAGAGAGAGTGCAACGTTTCAATTTAGCATTTTGGCGCTCACGAGCGAGACAAACTTCTTTTGCTGTTTGCAAGGTTAGGAAAGAGCAGAGCCCGAGTCTTGCTGTTTATCTGCAATGACTGCCAGGGCAAGTGAGGACCAGCAAGACAATTCCTGCCTAGCACCTTCCTTGGAGGAGAGAGAGTGCAACGTTTCATTTTGCTTTTTGGAGTGCGAGTGTGAGAAACAGCAGAGTGCCTGTTTGCAAGGCTAGGGAAGAGCAGAGCCCGAGTCTTGTTGTTAAGCTGCAATGACTGCCAGGGCAAGTGAGGACCAGCAAGACAATTCCTGCCTAGCACCTTCCTTGGAGGAGAGAGAGTGCAACGTTTCATTTTAGCATTTTGGCGCACACGAGGGAGACAAACTGCTTTGGCTGTTTGCAAAGCTAGGAAAGAGCAGAGCCCCAGTCTTGCTGTTTATCTGCAATGACTGCCAGGGCAAGTGAGGACCAGCAAGACAATTCCTGCCTAGCACCTTCCTTGGAGGAGAGAGAGTGCAACGTTTCATTTTAGCATTTTGGCGCTCACGAGCGAGACAAACTGCTTTGGTTGTTTGTTATGCTAGGAAAGAGCAGAGCCCGAGTCTTGCTGTTTATCTGCAATGTCTGCGAGGACAAGTGAGGACCAGCAAGACAATTCCTGCCTAGCACCTTCCTTGGTGGAGAGAGAGTGCAACGTTTCATTTTGCTTTTTGGAGTGCGAGTGTGAGAAACAGCAGAGTGCCTGTTTGCAAGGCTAGGGAAGAGCAGAGCCCGAGTCTTGTTGTTTAGCTGCAATGACTGCCAGGGCAAGTGAGGACCAGCAAGACAATTACTGCCTAGCACCTTCCTTGGAGGAGAGAGAGTGCAACGTTTCATTTTGCTTTTTGGAGTGCGAGAGTGAGAAAAAGCAGAGTGCCTGTTTGCAAGGCTAGGAAAGAGCAGAGCCCGAGTCTTGCTGTTTATCTGCAATGTCTGCGAGGACAAGTGAGGACCAGCAAGACAATTCCTGCCTAGCACCTTCCTTGGAGGAGAGAGAGTGCAACGTTTCAATTTAGCATTTTGGCGCTCACGAGCGAGACAAACTTCTTTTGCTGTTTGCAAGGTTAGGAAAGAGCAGAGCCCGAGTCTTGCTGTTTATCCGCAATGACTGCCAGGGCAAGTGAGGACCATCAAGACAATTCCTGCCTAGCACCTTCCTTGGAGGAGAGAGAGTGCAACGTTTCATTTTAGCATTTTGGCGCTCACGAGGGAGACAAACTGCTTTGGCTGTTTGCAAGGCTAGGGAAGAGCAGAGCCCGAGTCTTGTTGTTTAGCTGCAATGACTGCCAGGGCAAGTGAGGACCAGCAAGACAATTCCTGCCTAGCACCTTCCTTGGATGAGAGAGTGTGCAACGTTTCATTTTAGCATTTTGGCGCACACGAGGGAGACAAACTGCTTTGGCTGTTTGCAAAGCTAGGAAAGAGCAGAGCCCCAGTCTTGCTCTTTATCTGCAATGACTGCCAGGGCAAGTGAGGACCAGCAAGACAATTCCTGCCTAGCACCTTCCTTGGAGGAGAGAGAGTGCAACGTTTCATTTTAGCATTTTGGCGCTCACGAGGGAGACAAACTGCTTTGGCTGTTTGCAAAGCTAGGAAAGAGCAGAGCCCCAGTCTTGCTCTTTATCTGCAATGACTGCCAGGGCAAGTGAGGACCAGCAAGACAATTCCTGCCTAGCACCTTCCGTGGAGGAGAGAGAGTGCAACGTTTCATTTTAGCATTTTGGCGCTCACGAGGGAGACAAACTGCTTTTGCTGTTTGCAAGGCTAGGAAAGAGCAGAGCCCGAGTCTTGCTGTTTATCTGCAATGACTGCCAGGGCAAGTGAGGACCAGCAAGACAATTCCTGCCTAGCACCTTCCTTGGAGGAGAGAGAGTGCCACGTTTCATTTTAGCATTTTGGCGCTCACGAGCGAGACAAACTGCTTTGGTTGTTTGTTATGCTAGGATAGAGCAGAGCCCCAGTCTTGCTGTTTATCTGCAATGTCTGCGAGGACAAGTGAGGACCAGCAAGAAAATTCCTGCCTAGCACCTTCCTTGGAGGAGAGAGAGTGCAACGTTTCATTTTGCTTTTTGGAGTGCGAGAGTGAGAAAAAGCAGAGTGCCTGTTTGCAAGGATAAGAAAGAGCAGAGCCCGAGTCTTGCTGTTTATCTGCAATGTCTGCGAGGACAAGTGAGGACCAGCAAGACAATTCCTGCCTAGCACCTTCCTTGGAGGAGAGAGAGTGCGTCGTTTCATTTTGCTTTTTGGAGTGCGAGAGTGAGAAAAAGCAGAGTGCCTGTTTGCAAGGCTAGGAAAGAGCAGAGCCCGAGTCTTGCTCTTTATCTGCAATGTCTGCGAGGACAAGTGAGGACCAGCAAGACAATTCCTGCCTAGCACCTTCCTTGGAGGAGAGAGAGTGCAACGTTTCATTTTAGCATTTTGGCGCTCACGAGGGAGAAGAACTGCTTTGGCTGTTTGCAAGGTTAGGAAAGAGCAGAGCCCGAGTCTTGCTGTTTATCTGCAATGACTGCTAGGGCAAGTGAGGACCAGAAAGACAATTCCTGCCTAGCACCTTCCGTGGAGGAGAGAGAGTGCAACGTTTCATTTTAGCATTTTGGCGCTCACGAGCGAGACAAACTGCTTTGGTTGTTTGCAATGCTAGGAAAGAGCAGAGCCCGAGTCTTGCTGTTCATCTGCAATGTTTGCGAGGAGAAGTGAGGACCAGCAAGAAAATTCCTGCCTAGCACCTTCCTTGGAGGAGAGAGAGTGCAACGTTTCATTTTGCTTTTTGGAGTGCGAGAGTGAGAAAAAGCAGAGTGCCTGTTTGCAAGGCTAAGAAAGAGCAGAGCCCGAGTCTTGCTGTTTATCTGCAATGACTGCCAGGGCAAGTGAGGACCAGCAAGACAATTCCTGCCTAGCACCTTCCTTGGAGGAGAGAGAGTGCAACGTTTCATTTTGCTTTTTGGAGTGCGAGTGTGAGAAACAGCAGAGTGCCTGTTTGCAAGGCTAGGGAAGAGCAGAGCCCGAGTCTTTTTGTTTAGCTGCAATGACTGCCAGGGCAAGTGAGGACCAGAAAGACAATTCCTGCCTAGCACCTTCCTAGGAGGAGAGAGAGTGCAACGTTTCATTTTAGCATTTTGGCGCTCACGAGCGAGACAAACTGCTTTTGCTGTTTGCAAGGTTAGGAAAGAGCAGAGCCCGAGTCTTCCTGTTTATCTGCAATGACTGCCAGGGCAAGTGAGGACCAGCAAGACAATTCCTGCCTAGCACCTTCCTTGGAGGAGAGAGAGTGCAACGTTTCATTTTATCATTTTGGCGCTCACGAGGGAGACAAACTGCTTTGGCTGTTTGCAAGGCTAGGAAAGAGCAGAGCCCGAGTCTTGATGTTTATCTGCAATGACTGCCACGGCAAGTGAGGACCAGCAAGACAATTCCTGCCTAGCACCTTCCTTGGAGGAGAGAGAGTGCAACGTTTCATTTTGCTTTTTGGAGTGCGAGAGTGAGAAAAAGCAGAGTGCCTGTTTGCAAGGCTAGGAAAGAGCAGAGCCCCAGTCTTGCTGTTTATCTGCAATGACTGCCAGGGCAAGTGAGGACCAGCAAGACAATTCCTGCCTAGCACCTTCCTTGGAGAAGAGAGAGTGCAACGCTTCATTTTAGCATTTTGGCGCTCACGAGGGAGAAGAACTGCTTTGGCTGTTTGCAAGGCTAGGAAAGAGCAGAGCCCCAGTCTTGATGTTTATCCGCAATGACTGCCAGGGCAAGTGAGGACCAGCAAGACAATTCCTGCCTAGCACCTTCCTTGGAGAAGAGAGAGTGCAACGTTTCATTTTAGCATTTTGGCGCTCACGAGCGAGACAAACTGCTTTTGCTCTTTGCAAGGCTAGGAAAGAGCAGAGCCCGAGTCTTGCTGTTTATCTGCAATGACTGCTAGGGCAAGTGAGGACCAGAAAGACAATTCCTGCCTAGCACCTTCCTTGGAGGAGAGAGAGTGCAACGTTTCATTTTGCTTTTTGGAGTGCGAGTGTGAGAAAGAGCAGAGTGCCTGTTTGCAAGGCTAGGGAAGAGCAGAGCCCTAGTCTTGTTGTTTCGCTGCAATGACTGCCAGGGCAAGTGAGGACCAGCAAGACAATTCCTGCCTAGCACCTTCCTTGGAGGAGAGAGAGTGCAACGTTTCATTTTAGCATTTTGGCGCTCACGAGCGAGACAAACTGCTTTTGCTGTTTGCAAGGTTAGGAAAGAGCAGAGCCCGAGTCTTGCTGTTTATCTGCAATGACTGCTAGGGCAAGTGAGGACGAGAAAGACAATTCCTGCCTAGCACCTTCCTAGGAGGAGAGAGAGTGCAACGTTTCATTTTAGCATTTTGGCGCTCACGAGGGAGACAAACTGCTTTGGCTGTTTTCAAGGCTAGGAAAGAGCAGAGCCCGAGTCTTGCTGTTTGTCTGCAATGTCTGCGAGGACAAGTGAGGACCAGCAAGACAATTCCTGCCTAGCACCTTCCTTGGAGGAGAGAGAGTGCAACGTTTCAATTTAGCATTTTGGCGCTCACGAGCGAGACAAACTGCTTTTGCTGTTTGCAAGGTTAGGAAAGAGCAGAGCCCGAGTCTTGCTGTTTATCCGCAATGACTGCGAGGACAAGTGAGGACCAGCAAGAAAATTCCTGCCTAGCAGCTTCCTTGGAGGAGAGAGAGGGCAACGTTTCATTTTGGTTTTTGGAGAGCGAGAGTGAGAAAAAGCAGAGTGCCTGTTTGCAAGGCTAAGAAAGAGCAGAGCCCGAGTCTTGCTGTTTATCTGCAATGTCTGCGAGGACAAGTGAGGACCAGCAAGACAATTCCTGCCTAGCACCTTCCTTGGAGGAGAGAGAGTGCAACGTTTCATTTTAGCATTTTGGCGCTCACGAGGGAGACAAACTGCTTTGGCTGTTTGCAAGGCTAGGGAAGAGCAGAGCCCGAGTCTTGTTGTTTAGCTGCAATGACTGCCAGGGCAAGTGAGGACCAGCAAGACAATTCCTGCCTAGCACCTTCCTTGGAGGAGAGAGAGTGCAACGTTTCATTTTAGCATTTTGGCGCTCACGAGGGAGACAAACTGCTTTGGCTGTTTGCAAGGCTAGGAAAGAGCAGAGCCCGAGTCTTGATGTTTATCTGCAATGACTGCAATGGCAAGTGAGGACCAGCAAGACAATTCCTGCCTAGCACCTTCCTTGGAGGAGAGAGAGTGCAACGTTTCATTTTGCTTTTTGGAGTGCGAGAGTGAGAAAAAGCAGAGTGCCTGTTTGCAAGGCTAGGAAAGAGCAGAGCCCCAGTCTTGCTGGTTATCTGCAATGACTGCCAGGGCAAGTGAGGACCAGCAAGACAATTCCTGCCTAGCACCTTCCTTGGAGGAGAGAGAGTGCAACGTTTCATTTTGCTTTTTGGAGTGCGAGAGTGAGAAAAAGCAGAGTGCCTGTTTGCAAGGATAAGAAAGAGCAGAGCCCAAGTCTTGCTGTTTATCTGCAATGTCTGCGAGGACAAGTGAGGACCAGCAAGACAATTCCTGCCTAGCACCTTCCTTGGAGGAGAGAGAGTGCAACGTTTCATTTTAGCATTTTGGCGCTCACGAGGGAGACAAACTGCTTTGGCTGTTTGCAAGGCTAGGAAAGAGCAGAGCCCGAGTCTTCCTGTTTATCTGCAATGACTGCCAGGGCAAGTGAGGACCAGCAAGACAATTCCTGCCTAGCACCTTCTTTGGAGGAGAGAGAGTGCAACGTTTCATTTTAGCATTTTGGCGCTCACGAGCGAGACAAACTGCTTTGGTTGTTTGCAATGCTAGGAAAGAGCAGAGCCCGAGTCTTGCTGTTCATCTGCAATGTTTGCGAGGACAAGTGAGGACCAGCAAGAAAATTCCTGCCTAGCACCTTCCTTGGAGGAGAGAGAGTGCAACGTTTCATTTTGCTTTTTGGAGTGCGAGAGTGAGAAACAGCAGAGTGCCTGTTTGCAAGGCTAGGGAAGAGCAGAGCCCGAGTCTTGTTGTTTAGCTGCAATGACTGCCAGGGCAAGTGAGGACCAGCAAGACAATTCCTGCCTAGCACCTTCCTTGGAGGAGAGAGAGTGCAACGTTTCATTTTAGCATTTTGGCGGTCACGAGGGAGACAAACTGCTTTGGCTGTTTGCAAGGCTAGGAAAGAGCAGAGCCCGAGTCTTCCTGTTTATCTGCAATGACTGCCAGGGCAAGTGAGGACCAGCAAGACAATTCCTGCCTAGCACCTTCCTTGGAGGAGAGAGAGTGCAACGTTTCATTTTAGCATTTTGGCGCTCACGAGGGAGACAAACTGCTTTGGCTGTTTGCAAGGCTAGGAAAGAGCAGAGCCCGAGTCTTGATGTTTATCTGCAATGACTGCCAGGGCAAGTGAGGACCAGCAAGACAATTCCTGCCTAGCACCTTCCTTGGAGGAGAGAGAGTGCAACGTTTCATTTTGCTTTTTGGAGTGCGAGAGTGAGAAAAAGCAGAGTGCCTGTTTGCAAGGCTAGGAAAGAGCAGAGCCCCAGTCTTGCTGTTTATCTGCAATGACTGCCAGGGCAAGTGAGGACCAGCAAGACAATTCCTGCCTAGCACCTTCCTTGGAGGAGAGAGAGTGCAACGTTTCATTTTAGCATTTTGGCGCTCACGAGGGAGACAAACTGTTTTTGCTGTTTGCAAGGCTAGGAAAGAGCAGAGCCCCAGTCTTGCTGTTTATCTGCAATGACTGCCAGGGCAAGTGAGGACCAGCAACACAATTCTTGCCTAGCACCTTCCTTGGAGGAGTAAGAGTGCAACGTTTCATTTTAGCATTTTGGCGCTCACGAGGGAGACAAACTGCTTTGGCTGTTTGCAAGGCTAGGAAAGAGCAGAGCCCCAGTCTTGCTGTTTATCCGCAATGACTGCCAGGGCAAGTGAGGACCAGCAAGACAATTCCTGCCTAGCACCTTCCTTGGAGGAGAGAGAGTGCAACGTTTCATTTTAGCATTTTGGCGCTCACGAGGGAGACGAACTGCTTTGGCTGTTTGCAAGGCTAGGAAAGAGCAGAGCCCCAGTCTTGCTGTTTATCTGCAATGACTGCCAGGGCAAGTGAGGACCAGCAACACAATTCTTGCCTAGCACCTTCCTTGGAGGAGTAAGAGTGCAACGTTTCATTTTAGCATTTTGGTGCTCATGAGGGAGACAAACTGCTTTTGCTGTTTGAAAGGCTAGGAAAGAGCAGAGCTCCAGTCTTGCTGTTTATCTGCAATGACTGCCAGGGCAAGTGAGGACCAGCAAGACAATTCCTGCCTAGCACCTTCCTTGGAGGAGAGAGAGTGCAACGTTTCATTTTAGCATTTTGGCGCTCACGAGGGAGACGAACTGCTTCTGCTGTTTGCAAGGCTAGGAAAGAGCAGAGCCCCAGTCTTGCTGTTTATCTGCAATGACTGCCAGGGCAAGTGAGGACCAGCAAGACAATTCCTGCTCAGCACCTTCCTTGGAAGAGAGAGAATGCAACGTTTCATTTTAGTATTTTGGCTCTCACGAGGGAGACAAAATGCTTTGGCCGTTTGCAAGGCTAGGAAAGAGCAGAGCCCCAGTCTTGCTGGTTATCTTCAATGACTGCCAGGGCAAGTGAGGACCAGCAAGACAATTCCTGCCTAGCACCTTCCTAGGAGGAGAGAGAGTGCAACGTTTCATTTTAGCATTTTGGCGCTCACGAGGGAGACAAACTGCTTTGGCTGTTTGCAAGGCTAGGAAAGAGCAGAGCCCCAGTCTTGCTGTTTATCTGCAATGACTGCCAGGGCAAGTGAGGACCAGCAAGACAATTCCTGCCTAGCACCTTCCTTGGAGGAGAGAGAGTGCAACGTTTCAGTTTAGCATTTTGGCGCTCACGAGGGAGACGAACTGCTTTTGCTGTTTGTTAGGCTAGGAAAGAGCAGAGCCCCAGTCTTGCTGTTTATCTGCAAGGACTGCCAGGGCAAGTGAGGACCAGCAAGACAATTCCTGCCTAGCACCTTCCTTGGAGGAGAGAGAGTGCAACGTTTCATTTTAGCATTTTGGCGCTCACGAGGGAGACGAACTGCTTTTGCTGTTTATTAGGCTAGGAAAGAGCAGAGCCCCAGTCTTGCTGTTTATCTGCAATGACTGCCAGGGCAAGTGAGGACCAGAAAGACAATTCCTGCCTAGCACCTTCCTTGTAGGAGTAAGAGTGCAACGTTTCATTTTAGCATTTTGGCGCTCACGAGGGAGACAAACTGCTTTGGCTGTTTGCAAGGCTAGGAAAGAGCAGAGCCCCAGTCTTGCTGTTTATCTGCAATGACTGCCAGGGCAAGTGAGGACCAGCAAGACAATTCCTGCCTAGCAACTTCCTTGGAGGAGTAAGAGTGCAACGTTACATTTTAGCATTTTGGCGCTCACGAGGGAGACGAACTGTTTTTGCTGTTTGCAAGGCTAGGAAAGAGCAGAGCCCGAGTCTTGCTGTTTATCTTCAATGACTGCCAGGGCAAGTGAGGACCAGGAAGACAATTCCTGCCTAGCACCTTCCTAGGAGGAGAGAGAGTGCAACGTTTCATTTTAGCATTTTGGCGCTCACGAGGGAGACAAATTGCTTTGGCCGTTTTCAAGGCTAGGAAAGAGCAGAGCCCCAGTCTTGCTGTTTATCTGCAATGACTGCCAGGGCAAGTGAGGACCAGCAAGACAATTCCTGCCTAGCACCTTCCTTGGAGGAGAGAGAGTGCAACGTTTCATTTTAGCATTATGGCGCTCACGAGGGAGACGAACTGCTTTTGCTGTTTTTTATGCTAGGAAAGAGCAGAGCCCCAGTCTTGATGTTTATCTGCAATGACTGCCAGGGCAAGTGAGGACCAGCAAGACAATTCCTGCCTAGCACCTTCCTAGGAGGAGAGAGAGTGCAACGTTTCATTTTAGCATTTTGGCGCTCACGAGTGAGACAAACTGCTTTGGCTTTTTCAAGGCTAGGAAAGAGCAGAGCCCCAGTCTTGCTGGTTATCTGCAATGACTGCAAGGGCAAATGAGGACCAGAAAGACAATTGCTGCCGAGCACCTTCCTTGGAGGAGTAAGAGTGCAACTTTCCATTTTAGCATTTTGGCGCTCACGAGGGAGACGAACTTCATTGGCTGTTTGCAAGGCTAGGAAAGAGCAGAGCCCCAGTCTTGCTGTTTATCTGCAATGACTGCCAGGGCAAGTGAGGACCAGCAAGACAATTCCTGCCTAGCACCTTCCTAGGAGGAGAGAGAGTGCAACGTTTCATTTTAGCATTTTGGCGCTCACGAGGGAGAAGAACTGCTTCTGCTGTTTGCAAGGCTAGGAAAGAGCAGAGCCCCAGTCTTGCTGTTTATCTGCAATGACTGCGAGGACAAGTGAGGACCAGCAAGACAATTCCTGCCTAGCACCTTCCTTGGAGGAGAGAGAGTGCAACGTTTCAATTTAGCATTTTGGCGCTCACGAGCGAGACAAACTGCTTTTGCTGTTTGCAAGGTTAGGAAAGAGCAGAGCCCCAGTCTTGCTGTTTATCTGCAATGTCTGCGAGGACAAGTGAGGACCAGCAAAACAATTCCTGCCTAGCACCTTCCTTGGAGGAGAGAGAGTGCAACGTTTCATTTTGCTTTTTGGAGTGCGAGTCTGAGAAACAGCAGAGTGCCTGTTTGCAAGGCTAGGAATGAGCAGAGTCCCAGTCTTGCTGGTTATCTGCAATGACTGCCAGGGCAAGTGAGGACCAGAAAGACAATTCCTGCCTAGCTCCTTCCTTGGAGGAGAGAGAGTGCAACGTTTCATTTTAGCATTTTGGCGCTCACGAGGGAGACAAACTCTTTTCGCTGTTTAAAAGGCTAGGAAAGAGCAGAGCCCCAGTCTTGCTGTTTATCTTCAATGACTGCCAGGGCAAGTGAGGACCACCAAGACAATTCCTGCCTAGCACCTTCCTAGGAGGAGAGAGAGTGCAACGTTTCATTTATAGCATTTTGGCGCTGACGAGGGAGACGAACTGCTTTGGCCGTTTGCAAGGCTAGGAAAGAGCAGAGCCCCAGTCTTGCTGTTTATCTGCAATGACTGCCAGGGCAAGTGAGGACCAGCAAGACAATTCCTGCCTAGCACCTTCCTTGGAGGAGAGAGAGTGCAACGTTTCATTTTAGCATTTTGGCGCTCACGAGGGAGACGAACTGCATTGGCTTTTTCAAGGCTAGGAAAGAGCAGAGCCCCAGTCTTGCTGGTTATCTGCAATGACTGCAAGGGCAAATGAGGACCAGCAAGACAATTCCTGCCTAGCACCTTCCTTGGAGGAGAGAGAGTGCAACGTTCCATTTTAGCATTTTGGCGCTCACGAGGGAGACAAACTGTTTTGCTGTTTGCAAGGCTAGGAAAGAGCAGCGTCCCAGTCTTGCTGTTTATCTTCAATGACTGCCAGGGCAAGAGAGGACCAGCAGGACAATTCCTGCCTAGCACCTTCCTTGGAGGAGAGAGAGTGCAACGTTTCATTTTAGCATTTTGGCGCTCACGAGGGAGAAGAACTGCTTTTGCTGTTTGCAAGGCTAGGAAAGAGCAGAGCCCCAGTCTTGCTGTTTATCTGCAATGACTGCCAGGGCAAGTGAGGACCAGCAAGACAATTCCTGCTTAGCACCTTCCTTGGAGGAGAGAGAATGCAACGTTTCATTTTAGTATTTTGGCGCTCACGAGGGAGACAAAATGCTTTGGCCGTTTGCAAGGCTAGGAAAGAGCAGAGCCCCAGTCTTGCTGTTTATCTGCAAGGACTGCCAGGGCAAGTGAGGACCAGCAAGAGAATTCCTGCCTAACACCTTCCTTGGAGGAGTAAGAGTGCAACGTTTCATTTTAGCATTTTGGCGCTCACGAGGGAGACGAACTCTTTTTGCTGTTTGCAAGGCTAGGAAAGAGCAGAGCCCCAGTCTTGCTGTTTAATTGGAATGTCTGCCAGGGCAAGTGAGGACCAGCAAGACAATTCCTGCTTAGCACCTTCCTTGGAGGAGGGAGAATGCAACGTTTCATTTTAGCATTTTGGCGCTCACGAGGGAGACGAACTGCTTTGGCTGTTTGCAAGGCTAGGAAAGAGCAGAGCCCCAGTATTGCTGTTTATCTGCAATGACTGCCAGGGCAAGTGAGGACCAGCAACACAATTCTTGCCTAGCACCTTCCTTGGAGGAGTAAGAGTGCAACGTTTCATTTTAGCATTTTGGCGCTCACGAGGGAGACGAACTGTTTTTGCTTTTGCAAGGCTAGGAAAGAGCAGAGCCCCAGTCTTGCTGTTTATCTGCAATGTCTGCCAGGGCAAGTGAGGACCAGCAAGACAATTCCTGCCTAGCACCTTCCTTGGAGGAGAGAGAGTGCAACGTTTCATTTTAGCATTTTGGCGTTCACGAGGGATACAAACTTCTTTGGCTGTTTGCAAGGCTAGGAAAGAGCAGAGCCCCAGTCTTGCTGGTTATCTGCAATGACTGCCAGGGCAAGTGAGGACCAGCAAGACAATTCCTGCCTAGCACCTTCCTTGGAGGAGAGAGAGTGCAACGTTCCATTTTAGCATTTTGGCGCTCACGAGGGAGACGAACTTCATTGGCTGTTTGCAAGGCTAGGAAAGAGCAGAGCCCCAGTCTTGCTGTTTATCTGCAAGGACTGCCAGGGCAAGTGAGGACCAGCAAGAGAATTCCTGCCTAACACCTTCCTTGGAGGAGTAAGAGTGCAACGTTTCATTTTAGCATTTTGGCGCTCACGAGGGAGACAAACTCTTTTTGCTGTTTGCAAGGCTAGGAAAGAGCAGAGCCCCAGTCTTGCTGTTTAACTGGAATGACTGCCAGGGCAAGTGAGGACCAGCAAGACAACTCCTGCCTAGCACCTTCCTTGGAGGAGTAAGAGTGCAACGTTTCATTTTAGCATTTTGGCGCTCACGAGGGAGACGAACTGCTTTTGCTGTTTGCAAGGCTAGGAGAGAGCAGAGCCCCAGTATTGCTGTTTATCTGCAATGACTGCCAGGGCAAGTGAGGACCAGCAAGACAATTCCTGCCTAGCACCTTCCTTGGAGGAGGGAGAATGCAACGTTTCATTTTAGCATTTTGGCGCTCACGAGGGAGACGAACTGCTTTGGCTGTTTGCAAGGCTAGGAAAGAGCAGAGCCCCAGTCTTGCTGTTTATCTGCAATGACTGCCAGGGCAAGTGAGGACCAGCAACACAATTCTTGCCTAGCACCTTCCTTGGAGGAGTAAGAGTGCAACGTTTCATTTTAGCATTTTGGCGCTCACGAGGGAGACAAACTGCTTTTGCTGTTTGAAAGGCTAGGAAAGAGCAGAGCCCCAGTCTTGCTGTTTATCTGCAATGACTGCCAGGGCAAGTGAGGACCAGCAAGACAATTCCTGCCTAGCACCTTCCTTGGAGGAGAGAGAGTGCAACGTTTCATTTTAGCATTTTGGCGCTCACGAGGGAGACGAACTGTTTTTGCTGTTTGCAAGGCTAGGAAAGAGCAGAGCCCCAGTCTTGCTGTTTATCTGCAATGACTGCCAGGGCAAGTGAGGACCAGCAAGACAATTCCTGCCTAGCACCTTCCTTGGAGGAGAGAGAGTGCAACGTTTCATTTTAGCATTTTGGCGCACACGAGGGAGACAAACTGGTTTGGCTTTTTCAAGGCTAGGAAAGAGCAGAGCCCCAGTCTTGCTGTTTATCTGCAATGACTGCCAGGGCAAGTGAGGACCAGAAAGACAATTCCGGCCGAGCACCTTCCTTGGAGGAGTAAGAGTGCAACTTTCCATTTTAGCATTTTGGCGCTTACGAGGGAGACGAACTGCTTTTGCTGTTTGTTAGGCTAGGAAAGAGCAGAGCCCCAGTCTTGCTGGTTATCTGCAAGGACTGCCAGGGCAAGTGAAGACCAGCAACACAATTCCTGCCTAGCACCTTCCTTGGAGGAGAGAGAGTGCAACGTTTCATTTTAGCATTTTGGCGCTCACGAGGGAGACAAACTGCTTTGGCTGTTTGCAAGGCTAGGAAAGAGCAGAGCCCCAGTCTTGCTGGTTATCTGCAATGACTGCCAGGGCAAGTGAGGACCAGCAAGACAATTCCTGCCTAGCAACTTCCTTGGAGGAGTAAGAGTGCAACGTTACATTTTAGCATTTTGGCGCTCACGAGGGAGACGAACTGTTTTTGCTGTTTGCAAGGCTAGGAAAGAGCAGAGCCCGAGTCTTGATGTTTATCTGCAATGACTGCCAGGGCAAGTGAGGACCAGCAAGACAATTCCTGCCGAGCACCTTCCTTGGAGGAGTAAGAGTGCAACGTTTCATTTTAGCATTTTGGCGCTCACGAGGGAGACAAACTGTTTTGCTGTTTGCAAGGCTAGGAAAGAGCAGCGTCCCAGTCTTGCTGTTTATCTTCAATGACTGCCAGGGCAAGTGAGGACCAGCAAGACAATTCCTGCCTAGCACCTTCCTAGTAGGAGAGAGAGTGCAACGTTTCATTTTAGCATTTTGGCGCTCACGAGGGAGAAGAACTGCTTCTGCTGTTGCAAGGCTAGGAAAGAGCAGAGCCCGAGTCTTGCTGTTTATCTGCAATGACTGCCAGGGCAAGTGAGGACCAGCAAGACAATTCCTGCCTAGCACCTTCCTAGGAGGAGAGACAGTGCAACGTTTCATTTTAGTATTTTGGCGCTCACGAGGGAGACAAAATGCTTTGGCCGTTTGCAAGGCTAGGAAAGAGCAGAGCCCCAGTCTTGCTGTTTATCTGCAAGGACTGCCAGGGCAAGTGAGGACCAGCAAGAGAATTCCTGCCTAGCACCTTCCTTGGAGGAGAGAGAGTGCAACGTTTCATTTTAGCATTTTGGCGCTCACGAGGGAGACGAACTGCTTCTGCTGTTTGCAAGGCTAGGAAAGAGCAGAGCCCCAGTCTTGCTGTTTATCTGCAATGACTGCCAGGGCAAGTGAGGACCAGCAACACAATTCCTGCCTAGCACCTTCCTTGGAGGAGAGAGAGTGCAACGTTTCATTTTAGCATTTTGGCGCTCACGAGGGAGACAAACTGCTTTGGCGTTTTCAAGGCTAGGAATGAGCAGAGCCCCAGTCTTGCTGGTTATCTGCAATGACTGCCAGGGCAAGTGAGGACCAGCAAGACAATTCCTGCCTAGCACCTTTCTTGGAGGAGTAAGAGTGCAACGTTTCATTTTAGCATTTTGGCGCTCACGAGGGAGACAAACTGCTTTGGCTGTTTGCAAGGCTAGGAAAGAGCAGAGCCCCAGTCTTGCTGTTTATCTTCAATGACTGCCAGGGCAAGTGAGGACCAGCAAGACAATTCCTGCTTAGCACCTTCCTTGGAGGAGGGAGAATGCAACGTTTCATTTTAGCATTTTGGCGCTCACGAGGGAGACAAACTTTTTTTGCTGTTTGCAAGGCTAGGAAAGAGCAGAGCCCCAGTCTTGCTGTTTATCTGCAAGGACTGCCAGGGCAAGTGAGGACCAGGAAGACAATTCCTGCCTAGCACCTTCCTAGGAGGAGAGAGAGTGCAACGTTTCATTTTAGCATTTTGGCGCTCACGAGGGAGACGAACTGCTTTTGCTGTTTGCAAGGCTAGGAAAGAGCAGAGCCCCAGTCTTGCTGGTTATCTGCAATGACTGCCAGGGCAAGTGAGGACCAGCAAGACAATTCATGCCTAGCACCTTCCTTGGAGGAGAGAGAGTGCAACGTTTCATTTTAGCATTTTGGCGCTCACGAGGGAGACGAACTGCTTTGGCTGTTTGCAAGGCTAGGAAAGAGCAGAGCCCCAGTCTTGCTGTTTATCTGCAATGACTGCCAGGGCAAGTGAGGACCAGCAAGACAATTCCTGCTTAGAACCTTCCTAGGAGGAGAGAGAGTGCAACGTTTCATTTTAGCATTTTGGCGCACACGAGGGAGACAAACTGGTTTGGCTTTTTCAAGGCTAGGAAAGAGCAGAGCCCCAGTCTTGCTGTTTATCTGCAATGACTGCCAGGGCAAGTGAGGACCAGAAAGACAATTCCGGCCGAGCACCTTCCTTGGAGGAGTAAGAGTGCAACTTTCCATTTTAGCATTTTGGCGCTTACGAGGGAGACGAACTGCTTTTGCTGTTTGTTAGGCTAGGAAAGAGCAGAGCCCCAGTCTTGCTGGTTATCTGCAAGGACTGCCAGGGCAAGTGAAGACCAGCAACACAATTCCTGCCTAGCACCTTCCTTGGAGGAGAGAGAGTGCAACGTTTCATTTTAGCATTTTGGCGCTCACGAGGGAGACAAACTGCTTTGGCTGTTTGCAAGGCTAGGAAAGAGCAGAGCCCCAGTCTTGCTGGTTATCTGCAATGACTGCCAGGGCAAGTGAGGACCAGCAAGACAATTCCTGCCTAGCAACTTCCTTGGAGGAGTAAGAGTGCAACGTTACATTTTAGCATTTTGGCGCTCACGAGGGAGACGAACTGTTTTTGCTGTTTGCAAGGCTAGGAAAGAGCAGAGCCCGAGTCTTGATGTTTATCTGCAATGACTGCCAGGGCAAGTGAGGACCAGCAAGACAATTCCTGCCTAGCTCCTTCCTTGGAGGAGTAAGAGTGCAACGTTTCATTTTAGCATTTTGGCGCTCACGAGGGAGACAAACTGTTTTGCTGTTTGCAAGGCTAGGAAAGAGCAGCGTCCCAGTCTTGCTGTTTATCTTCAATGACTGCCAGGGCAAGTGAGGACCAGCAAGACAATTCCTGCCTAGCACCTTCCTAGTAGGAGAGAGAGTGCAACGTTTCATTTTAGCATTTTGGCGCTCACGAGGGAGAAGAACTGCTTCTGCTGTTGCAAGGCTAGGAAAGAGCAGAGCCCGAGTCTTGCTGTTTATCTGCAATGACTGCCAGGGCAAGTGAGGACCAGCAAGACAATTCCTGCCTAGCACCTTCCTAGGAGGAGAGACAGTGCAACGTTTCATTTTAGTATTTTGGCGCTCACGAGGGAGACAAAATGCTTTGGCCGTTTGCAAGGCTAGGAAAGAGCAGAGCCCCAGTCTTGCTGTTTATCTGCAAGGACTGCCAGGGCAAGTGAGGACCAGCAAGAGAATTCCTGCCTAGCACCTTCCTTGGAGGAGAGAGAGTGCAACGTTTCATTTTAGCATTTTGGCGCTCACGAGGGAGACGAACTGCTTCTGCTGTTTGCAAGGCTAGGAAAGAGCAGAGCCCCAGTCTTGCTGTTTATCTGCAATGACTGCCAGGGCAAGTGAGGACCAGCAACACAATTCCTGCCTAGCACCTTCCTTGGAGGAGAGACAGTGCAACGTTTCATTTTAGCATTTTGGCGCTCACGAGGGAGACAAACTGCTTTGGCGTTTTCAAGGCTAGGAATGAGCAGAGCCCCAGTCTTGCTGGTTATCTGCAATGACTGCCAGGGCAAGTGAGGACCAGCAAGACAATTCCTGCCTAGCACCTTTCTTGGAGGAGTAAGAGTGCAACGTTTCATTTTAGCATTTTGGCGCTCACGAGGGAGACAAACTGCTTTGGCTGTTTGCAAGGCTAGGAAAGAGCAGAGCCCCAGTCTTGCTGTTTATCTTCAATGACTGCCAGGGCAAGTGAGGACCAGCAAGACAATTCCTGCTTAGCACCTTCCTTGGAGGAGGGACAATGCAACGTTTCATTTTAGCATTTTGGCGCTCACGAGGGAGACAAACTTTTTTTGCTGTTTGCAAGGCTAGGAAAGAGCAGAGCCCCAGTCTTGCTGTTTATCTGCAAGGACTGCCAGGGCAAGTGAGGACCAGGAAGACAATTCCTGCCTAGCACCTTCCTAGGAGGAGAGAGAGTGCAACGTTTCATTTTAGCATTTTGGCGCTCACGAGGGAGACGAACTGCTTTTGCTGTTTGCAAGGCTAGGAAAGAGCAGAGCCCCAGTCTTGCTGGTTATCTGCAATGACTGCCAGGGCAAGTGAGGACCAGCAAGACAATTCATGCCTAGCACCTTCCTTGGAGGAGAGAGAGTGCAACGTTTCATTTTAGCATTTTGGCGCTCACGAGGGAGACGAACTGCTTTGGCTGTTTGCAAGGCTAGGAAAGAGCAGAGCCCCAGTCTTGCTGTTTATCTGCAATGACTGCCAGGGCAAGTGAGGACCAGCAAGACAATTCCTGCTTAGAACCTTCCTAGGAGGAGAGAGAGTGCAACGTTTCATTTTAGCATTTTGGCGATCACGAGGGAGACAAACTGTTTTTGCTGTTTGCAAGGCTAGGAAAGAGCAGAGCCCCAGTCTTGCTGTTTATCCGCAATGACTGCCAGGGCAAGTGAGGACCAGCAAGACAATTCCTGCATAGCACCTTCCTTGGAGGAGAGAGAGTGCAACGTTTCATTTTAGCATTTTGGCGCTCACGAGGGAGACGAACTGCTTTGGCTGTTTGCAAGGCTAGGAAAGAGCAGAGCCCCAGTCTTGCTGTTTATCTGCAATGACTGCCAGGGCAAGTGAGGACCAGCAACACAATTCTTGCCTAGCACCTTCCTTGGAGGAGTAAGAGTGCAACGTTTCATTTTAGCATTTTGGCGCTCATGAGGGAGACAAACTGCTTTTGCTGTTTGAAAGGCTAGGAAAGAGCAGAGCTCCAGTCTTGCTGTTTATCTGCAATGACTGCCAGGGCAAGTGAGGACCAGCAAGACAATTCCTGCCTAGCACGTTCCTTGGAGGAGAGAGAGTGCAACGTTTCATTTTAGCATTTTGGCGCTCACGAGGGAGACGAACTGCTTCTGCTGTTTGCAAGGCTAGGAAAGAGCAGAGCCCCAGTCTTGCTGTTTATCTGCAATGACTGCCAGGGCAAGTGAGGACCAGCAAGACAATTCCTGCTTAGCACCTTCCTTGGAGGAGAGAGAGTGCAACGTTTCAGTTTAGCATTTTGGCGCTCACGAGGGAGACGAACTGCCTCAGCTGTTTGTTATGCTAGGAAAGAGCAGAGCCCCAGTCTTGCTGTTTATCTGCAAGGACTGCCAGGGCAAGTGAGGACCAGCAAGACAATTCCTGCCTAGCACCTTCCTTGGAGGAGAGAGAGTGCAACGTTTCATTTTAGCATTTTGGCGCTCACGAGGGAGACGAACTGCTTTTGCTGTTTTTTATGCTAGGAAAGAGCAGAGCCCCAGTCTTGATGTTTATCTGCAATGACTGCCAGGGCAAGTGAGGACCAGCAATACAATTCCTGCCTAGCACCTTCCTTGGAGGAGTAAGAGTGCAACGTTTCATTTTAGCATTTTGGCGCTCACGAGGGAGACAAACTGTTTTTGCTGTTTAAAAGGCTAGGAAAGAGCAGAGCCCCAGTCTTGCTGTTTATCTTCAATGACTGCCAGGGCAAGTGAGGACCAGCAAGACAATTCCTGCCTAGCACCTTCCTAGGAGGAGAGAGAGTGCAACGTTTCATTTTAGCATTTTGGCGCTCACGAGGGAGACGAACTGCTTTTGCTGTTTGTTAGGCTAGGAAAGAGCAGAGCCCCAGTCTTGCTGTTTATCTGCAAGGACTGCCAGGGCAAGTGAGGACCAGCAACACAATTCCTGCCTAGCACCTTCCTTGGAGGAGAGACAGTGCAACGTTTCATTTTAGCATTTTGGCGCTCACGAGGGAGACAAACTGCTTTGGCGTTTTCAAGGCTAGGAATGAGCAGAGCCCCAGTCTTGCTGTTTATCTGCAATGACTGCCAGGGCAAGTGAGGACCAGCAAGACAATTCCTGCTTAGCACCTTCCTTGGAGGAGGGAGAATGCAACGTTTCATTTTAGCATTTTGGCGCTCACGAGGGAGACAAACTTTTTTTGCTGTTTGCAAGGCTAGGAAAGAGCAGAGCCCCAGTCTTGCTGTTTATCTGCAAGGACTGCCAGGGCAAGTGAGGACCAGGAAGACAATTCCTGCCTAGCACCTTCCTAGGAGGAGAGAGAGTGCAACGTTTCATTTTAGCATTTTGGCGCTCACGAGGGAGACGAACTGCTTTTGCTGTTTGCAAGGCTAGGAAAGAGCAGAGCCCCAGTCTTGCTGGTTATCTGCAATGACTGCCAGGGCAAGTGAGGACCAGCAAGACAATTCATGCCTAGCACCTTCCTTGGAGGAGAGAGAGTGCAACGTTTCATTTTAGCATTTTGGCGCTCACGAGGGAGACGAACTGCTTTGGCTGTTTGCAAGGCTAGGAAAGAGCAGAGCCCCAGTCTTGCTGTTTATCTGCAATGACTGCCAGTGCAAGTGAGGACCAGCAAGACAATTCCTGCTTAGAACCTTCCTAGGAGGAGAGAGAGTGCAACGTTTCATTTTAGCATTTTGGCGCTCACGAGGGAGACAAACTGCTTTGGCTGTTTGCAAGGCTAGGAAAGAGCAGAGCCCCAGTCTTGCTGTTTATCTTCAATGACTGCCAGGGCAAGTGAGGACCAGCAAGACAATTCCTGCCTAGCACCTTCCTTGGAGGAGAGAGAGTGCAACGTTTCATTTTAGCATTTTGGCGCTCACGAGGGAGACAAACTGTTTTTGCTGTTTGCAAAGCTAGGAAAGAGCAGAGCCCCAGTCTTGCTGTTTATCCGCAATGACTGCCAGGGCAAGTGAGGACCAGCAAGACAATTCCTGCCTAGCACCTTCCTTGGAGGAGAGAGAGTGCAACGTTTCATTTTAGCATTTTGGCGCTCACGAGGGAGACGAACTGCTTTGGCTGTTTGCAAGACTAGGAAAGAGCAGAGCCCCAGTCTTGCTGTTTATCTGCAATGACTGCCAGGGCAAGTGAGGACCAGCAACACAATTCTTGCCTAGCACCTTCCTTGGAGGAGTAAGAGTGCAACGTTTCATTTTAGCATTTTGGCGCTCATGAGGGAGACAAACTGCTTTTGCTGTTTGAAAGGCTAGGAAAGAGCAGAGCTCCAGTCTTGCTGTTTATCTGCAATGACTGCCAGGGCAAGTGAGGACCAGCAAGACAATTCCTGCCTAGCACCTTCCTTGGAGGAGAGAGAGTGCAACGTTTCATTTTAGCATTTTGGCGCTCACGAGGGAGACAAAAAGCTTTGGCCGTTTGCAAGGCTAGGAAAGAGCAGAGCCCCAGTCTTGCTGTTTATCTGCAATGACTGCCAGGGCAAGTGAGGACCAGCAAGACAATTCCTGCCTAGCACCTTCCTTGGAGGAGAGAGAGTGCAACGTTTCAGTTTAGCATTTTGGCGCTCACGAGGGAGACGAACTGCTTTTGCTGTTTGTTATGCTAGGAAAGAGCAGAGCCCCAGTCTTGCTGTTTATCTGCAAGGACTGCCAGGGCAAGTGAGGACCAGCAAGACAATTCCTGCCTAGCACCTTCCTTGGAGGAGAGAGAGTGCAACGTTTCATTTTAGCATTTTGGCGCTCACGAGGGAGACGAACTGCTTTTGCTGTTTTTTATGCTAGGAAAGAGCAGAGCCCCAGTCTTGATGTTTATCTGCAATGACTGCCAGGGCAAGTGAGGACCAGCAATACAATTCCTGCCTAGCACCTTCCTTGGAGGAGTAAGAGTGCAACGTTTCATTTTAGGATTTTGGCGCTCACGAGGGAGACAAACTGTTTTTGCTGTTTAAAAGGCTAGGAAAGAGCAGAGCCCCAGTCTTGCTGTTTATCTGCAATGACTGCCAGGGCAAGTGAGGACCAGCAAGACAATTCCTGCCTAGCACCTTCCTAGGAGGAGAGAGAGTGCAACGTTTCATTTTAGCATTTTGGCGCTCACGAGGGAGACAAACTGCTTTGGCTTTTTCAAGGCTAGGAATGATCAGAGCCCCAGTCTTGCTGGTTATCTGCAATGACTGCCAGGGCAAGTGAGGACCAGCAAGACAATTCCTGCTTAGAACCTTCCTAGGAGGAGAGAGAGTGCAACGTTTCATTTTAGGATTTTGGCGCTCACGAGGGAGGCGAACTGCATTGGCTGTTTGCAAGGCTAGGAAAGAGCAGAGCCCCAGTCTTGATGTTTATCTGCAATGACTGCCAGGGCAAGTGAGGACCAGCAAGACAATTCCTGCTTAGCACCTTCCTTGGAGGAGGGAGAATGCAACGTTTCATTTTAGGTTTTTGGCGCTCACGAGGGAGACAAACTGCTTTGGCTGTTTGCAAGGCTAGGAAAGAGCAGAGCCCCAGTCTTGCTGTTTATCTGGAATGACTGCCAGGGCAAGTGAGGACCAGCAAGACAACTCCTGCCTAGCACCTTCCTTGGAGGAGAGAGAGTGCAACGTTTCATTTTAGCATTTTGGCGCTCACGAGGGAGAGGAACTGCATTGGCTGTTTGCAAGGCTAGGAAAGAGCAGAGCCCCAGTCTTGCTGTTTATCTGCAATGACTGCCAGGGCAAGTGAGGACCAGAAAGACAATTCCTGCCGAGCACCTTCCTTGGAGGAGTAAGAGTGCAACTTTCCATTTTAGCTTTTTGGCGCTCACGAGGGAGACGAACTGCTTTTGCTGTTTGTTAGGCTAGGAAAGAGCAGAGCCCCAGTCTTGCTGTTTTTCTGCAATGACTGCCAGGGCAAGTGAGGACCAGCAAGACAATTCCTGCTTAGCACCTTCCTTGGAGGAGAGAGTGTGCAACGTTTCATTTTAGGATTTTGGCGCTCACGAGGGAGACAAACTGCTTTGGCGTTTTCAAGGCTAGGAATGAGCAGAGCCCCAGTCTTGCTGGTTATCTGCAATGACTGCCAGGGCAAGTGAGGACCAGCAACACAATTCTTGCCTAGCACCTTCCTTGGAGGAGTAAGAGTGCAACGTTTCATTTTAGCATTTTGGCGCTCATGAGGGAGACAAACTGCTTTTGCTGTTTGAAAGGCTAGGAAAGAGCAGAGCTCCAGTCTTGCTGTTTATCTGCAATGACTGCCAGGGCAAGTGAGGACCAGCAAGACAATTCCTGCCTAGCACCTTCCTTGGAGGAGAGAGAGTGCAACGTTTCATTTTAGCATTTTGGCGCTCACGAGGGAGACGAACTGCTTCTGCTGTTTGCAAGGCTAGGAAAGAGCAGAGCCCCAGTCTTGCTGTTTATCTGCAATGACTGCCAGGGCAAGTGAGGACCAGCAAGACAATTCCTGCCTAGCACCTTCCTTGGAGGAGAGAGAGTGCAACGTTTCATTTTAGCATTATGGCGCTCACGAGGGAGACGAAGTGCTTTTGCTGTTTGTTATGGTAGGAAAGAGCAGAGCCCCAGTCTTGCTGGTTATCTGCAATGACTGCCAGGGCAAGTGAGGACCAGCAAGACAATTCCTGCCTAGCACCTTCCCTGGAGGAGTAAGAGTGCAACGTTTCTTTTTAGCATTTTGGCGCTCACGAGGGAGACAAACTTTTTTTGATGTTTAAAAGGCTAGGAAAGAGCAGAGCCCCAGTATTGCTGTTTATCTGCAATGACTGCCAGGGCAAGTGAGGACCAGCAAGACAATTCCTGCCTAGCACCTTCCTAGGAGGAGAGAGAGTGCAACGTTTCATTTTAGCATTTTGGCGCTCACGAGGGAGACAAAATGCTTTGGCCGTTTGCAAGGCTAGGAAAGAGCAGAGCCCCAGTCTTGCTGTTTATCTGCAATGACTGCCAGGGCAAGTGAGGACCAGCAAGACAATTCCTGCCTAGCACCTTCCCTGGAGGAGTAAGAGTGCAACGTTTCATTTTAGCATTTTGGCGCTCACGAGGGAGACAAACTGTTTTGCTGTTGGCAAGGCTAGGAAAGAGCAGAGTCCCAGTCTTGCTGTTTATCTTCAATGACTGCCAGGGCAAGTGAGGACCAGCAAGACAATTCCTGCCTAGCACCTTCCTAGGAGGAGAGAGAGTGCAACGTTTCATTTTAGCATTTTGGCGCTCACGAGGGAGACGAACTGCTTCTGCTGTTTGCAAGGGTAGGAAAGAGCAGAGCCCCAGTCTTGCTGTTTATCTGCAATGACTGCCAGGGCAAGTGAGGACCAGCAAGACAATTCCTGCCTAGCACCTTCCTTGGAGGAGAGAGAGTGCAACGTTTCATTTTAGCATTTTGGCGCTCACGAGGGAGACGAACTGCTTTTGCTGTTTTTTATGCTAGGAAAGAGCAGAGCCCCAGTCTTGATGTTTATCTGCAATGACTGCCAGGGCAAGTGAGGACCAGCAATACAATTCCTGCCTAGCACCTTCCTTGGAGGAGTAAGAGTGCAACGTTTCATTTTAGCATTTTGGCGCTCACGAGGGAGACAAACTGTTTTTGCTGTTTAAAAGGCTAGGAAAGAGCAGAGCCCCAGTCTTGCTGTTTATCTTCAATGACTGCCAGGGCAAGTGAGGACCAGCAAGACAATTCCTGCCTAGCACCTTCCTTGGAGGAGAGAGAGTGCAACGTTTCATTTTAGCATTTTGGCGCTCACGAGGGAGACAAACTGCTTTGGCTTTTTCAAGGCTAGGAATGAGCAGAGCCCCAGTCTTGCTGGTTATCTGCAATGACTGCCAGGGCAAGTGAGGACCAGCAAGACAATTCCTGCTTAGAACCTTCCTAGGAGGAGAGAGAGTGCAACGTTTCATTTTAGGATTTTGGCGCTCACGAGGGAGGCGAACTGCATTGGCTGTTTGCAAGGCTAGGAAAGAGCAGAGCCGCAGTCTTGCTGTTTATCTGGAATGACTGCCAGGGCAAGTGAGGATCAGCAAGACAACTCCTGCCTAGCACCTTCCTTGGAGGAGAGAGAGTGCAACGTTTCATTTTAGCATTTTGGCGCTCACGAGGGAGACGAACTGCTTTTGCTGTTTATTAGGCTAGGAAAGAGCAGAGCCCCAGTCTTGCTGTTTATCTGCAATGACTGCCAGGGCAAGTGAGGACCAGCAAGACAATTCCTGCCTAGCACCTTCCTTGTAGGAGTAAGAGTGCAACGTTTCATTTTAGCATTTTGGCGCTCACGAGGGAGACAAACTGCTTTTGCTGTTTGCAAGGCTAGGAAAGAGCAGAGCCCCAGTCTTGCTGTTTATCTGCAATGACTGCCAGGGCAAGTGAGGACCAGCAAGACAATTCCTGCCTAGCAACTTCCTTGGAGGAGTAAGAGTGCAACGTTACATTTTAGCATTTTGGCGCTCACGAGGGAGACGAACTGTTTTTGCTGTTTGCAAGGCTAGGAAAGAGCAGAGCCCGAGTCTTGATGTTTCTCTGCAATGACTGCCAGGGCAAGTGAGGACCAGCAAGACAATTCCTGCCTAGCACCTTCCTTGGAGGAGTAAGAGTGCAACGTTTCATTTTAGCATTTTGACGCTCACGACGGAGACGAACTGCATTGGCTGTTTGCAAGGCTAGGAAAGAGCAGAGCCCCAGTCTTGCTGGTTATCTGCAATGACTGCCAGGGCAAGTGAGGACCAGCAAGACAATTCCTGCCTAGCACCTTCCTTGGAGGAGTAAGAGTGCAACGCTTCATTTTAGCATTTTGGCGCTCACGAGGGAGACAAACTGTTTTGCTGTTTGCAAGGCTAGGAAAGAGCAGAGTCCCAGTCTTGCTGTTTATCTTCAATGACTGCCAGGGCAAGTGAGGACCAGCAAGACAATTCCTGCCTAGCACCTTCCTAGGAGGAGAGAGAGTGCAACGTTTCATTTTAGCATTTTGGCGCTCACGAGGGAGACGAACTGCTTCTGCTGTTTGCAAGGCTAGGAAAGAGCAGAGCCCCAGTCTTGCTGGTTATCTGCAATGACTGCCAGGGCAAGTGAGGACCAGCAAGACAATTCCTGCCTAGCACCTTCCTTGGAGGAGAGAGAGTGCAACGTTTCATTTTAGCATTATGGCGCTCACGAGGGAGACGAACTGCTTTTGCTGTTTTTTATGCTAGGAAAGAGCAGAGCCCCAGTCTTGATGTTTATCTGCAATGACTGCCAGGGCAAGTGAGGACCAGCAAGACAATTCCTGCCTAGCACCTTCCTAGGAGGAGAGAGAGTGCAACGTTTCATTTTAGCATTTTGGCGCTCACGAGGGAGACAAACTGCTTTGGCTTTATCAAGGCTAGGAAAGAGCAGAGCCCCAGTCTTGCTGGTTATCTGCCATGACTGCAAGGGCAAATGAGGACCAGAAAGACAATTCCTGCCGAGCACCTTCATTTGAGGAGTAAGAGTGCAACTTTCCATTTTAGCATTTTGGCGCTCACGAGGGAGACGAACTTCATTGGCTGTTTGCAAGGCTAGGAAAGAGCAGAGCCCCAGTCTTGCTGTTTATCTGCAATGACTGCCAGGGCAAGTGAGGACCAGCAAGACAATTCCTGCCTAGCACCTTCCTAGGAGGAGAGAGAGTGCAACGTTTCATTTTAGCATTTTGGCGCTCACGAGGGAGAAGAACTGCTTCTGCTGTTTGCAAGGCTAGGAAAGAGCAGAGCCCCAGTCTTGCTGTTTATCTGCAATGACTGCCAGGGCAAGTGAGGACCAGCAAGACAATTCCTGCTTAGCACCTTCCTTGGAGGAGAGAGAATGCAACGTTTCATTTTAGTATTTTGGCGCTCACGAGGGAGACAAAATGCTTTGGCCGTTTGCAAGGCTAGGAAAGAGCAGAGCCCCAGTCTTGCTGTTTATCTGCAATGACTGCCAGGGCAAGTGAGGACCAGCAAGAGAATTCCTGCCTAGCACCTTCCTTGGAGGAGTAAGAGTGCAACGTTTCATTTTAGCATTTTGGCGCTCACGAGGGAGACAAACACTTTTTGCTGTTTGCAAGGCTAGGGAAGAGCAGAGCCCCAGTCTTGCTGTTTAACTGGAATGACTGCCAGGGCAAGTGAGGACCAGCAAGACAACTCCTGCCTAGCACCTTCCTTGGAGGAGTAAGAGTGCAACGTTTCATTTTAGCATTTTGGCGCTCACGAGGGAGACGAACTGCTTTTGCTGTTTGCAAGGCTAGGAAAGAGCAGAGCCCCAGTATTGCTGTTTATCTTAAATGACTGCCAGGGCAAGTGAGGACCAGCAACACAATTCTTGCCTAGCACCTTCCTTGGAGGAGTAAGAGTGCAACGTTTCATTT
The DNA here is from genome assembly GCF_964289735.1 of Phaethon aethereus. NCBI lineage: Eukaryota > Metazoa > Chordata > Aves > Phaethontiformes > Phaethontidae > Phaethon > Phaethon aethereus. The sequence goes on along the minus strand of NW_028114086.1, from coordinate 74,641 downwards.
TAGCATTTTGGCGCTCACGACGGAGACAAACTGCTTTTGCTGTTTGAAAGGCTAGGAAAGAGCAGACCCCTAGTCTTGCTGTTTTTCTGCAATGACTGCCAGGGCAAGTGAGGACCAGCAAGACAATTCCTGCCTAGCACCTTCCTTGGAGGAGAGAGAGTGCAACGTTATATTTTAGCATTATGGCGCTCACGAGGGAGACGAACTGCTTTGGCTGTTTGCAAGGCTAGGAAAGAGCAGAGCCCCAGTCTTGCTGTTTATCTGGAATGACTGCCAGGGCAAGTGAGGACCAGCAAGACAGCTCCTGCCTAGCACCTTCGTTGGAGGAGTAAGAGTGCAACGTTTCATTTTACAATTTGGCGCTCACGAGGGAGACAAACTGTTTTTGCTGTTTGCAAGGCTAGGAAAGAGCAGAGCCCCAGTCTTGCTGTTTATCCGCAATGACTGCCAGGGCAAGTGAGGACCAGCAAGAGAATCCCTGCCTAGCACCTTACTAGGAGGAGAGAGAGTGCAACGTTTCAAATTAGCATTTTGGCGCTCACGAGAAAGAACTGCTTTGGCTGTTTGCAAGACTGGGAAAGAGCAGAGCCCCAGTCTTGCTGTTTATCTGCAATGACTGCCAGGGCAAGTGAGGACCAGCAAGACAATTCCTGCCTAGCACCTTCATTGGAGGAGAGAGAGTGCAACGCTTCATTTTAGCATTTTGGCGCTCACGAGGGAGACAAACTGTTTTGCTGTTTGCAAGGCTAGGAAAGAGCAGAGTCCCAGTCTTGCTGTTTATCTTCAATGACTGCCAGGGCAAGTAAGGACCAGCAAGACAATTCCTGCCTAGCACCTTCCTAGGAGGAGAGAGAGTGCAACGTTTCATTTTAGCATTATGGCGCTCACGAGGGAGACGAACTGCCTTTGCTGTTTGTTATGCTAGGAAAGAGCAGAGCCCCAGTCTTGCTGGTTATCTGCAATGACTGCCAGGGGAAGTGAGGACCAGCAAGACAATTCCTGCCTAGCACCTTCCTTGGAGGAGTAAGAGTGCAACGTTTCATTTTAGCATTTTGGTGCTCACGAGGGAGACAAACGTATTTTGCTGTTTAAAATGCTAGGAAAGAGCAGAGCCCCAGTCTTGCTGTTTATCTTCAATGACTGCCAGGGCAAGTGAGGACCAGCAAGACAATTCCTGCCTAGCACCTTCCTAGGAGGAGAGAGAGTGCAACGTTTCATTTTAGCATTTTGGCGCTCACGAGGGAGACAAACTGCTTTGGCTGTTTGCAAGGCTAGGAAAGAGCAGAGCCCCAGTCTTGCTGTTTATCTGCAATGACTGCCAGGGCAAGTGAGGACCAGCAAGACAATTCCTGCCTAGCACATTCCTTGGAGGAGAGAGAGTGCAACGTTTCATTTTAGCATTTTGGCGCTCACGAGGGAGATGAACTGCTTCTGCTGTTTGCAAGGCTAGGAAAGAGCAGAGCCCCAGTCTTGCTGTTTATCTGCAATGACTGCCAGGGCAAGTGAGGACCAGCAAGACAATTCCTTCTCAGCACCTTCCTTGGAAGAGAGAGAATGCAACGTTTCATTTTAGTATTTTGGCGCTCACGAGGGAGACAAACTGCTTTTGCTGTTTGCAAGGCTAGGAAAGAGCAGAGCTCCAGTCTTGCTGTTTATCTGCAATGACTGCCAGGGCAAGTGAGGACCAGCAAGACAATTCCTGCCTAGCACCTTCCTTGGAGGAGAGAGAGTGCAACGTTTCATTTTAGCATTTTGGCGCTCACGAGGGAGACGAACTGCTTCTGCTGTTTGCAAGGCTAGGAAAGAGCAGAGCCCCAGTCTTGCTGTTTATCTGCAATGACTGCCAGGGCAAGTGAGGACCAGCAAGACAATTCCTGCCTAGCACCTTCCTAGGAGGAGAGAGAGTGCAACGTTTCATTTTAGCATTTTGGCGCTCACGAGGGAGAAGAACTGCTTCTGGTGTTTGCAAGGCTAGGAAAGAGCAGAGCCCCAGTCTTGCTGTTTATCTGCAATGACTGCCAGGGCAAGTGAGGACCAGCAAGACAATTCCTGCCTAGCACCTTCCTTGGAGGAGAGAGAGTGCAACGGTTCATTTTGCTTTTTGGAGTGCGAGAGTGAGAAAAAGCAGAGTGGCTGTTTGCAAGGCTAGGAAAGAGCAGAGCCCGAGTCTTGCTGTTTATCTGCAATGTCTGCCAGGGCAAGTGAGGACCAGCAAGACAATTCCTGCTTAGCACCTTCCTTGGAGGAGAGAGAATGCAACGTTTCATTTTAGTATTTTGGCGCTCACGAGGGAGACAAAATGCTTTGGCCGTTTGCAAGGCTAGGAAAGAGCAGAGCCCCAGTCTTGCTGTTTATCTGCAAGGACTGCCAGGGCAAGTGAGGACCAGCAAGACCATTCCTGCCTAGCACCTTCCTTGGAGGAGTAAGAGTGCAACGTTTCATTTTAGCATTTTGGCGCTCACGAGGGAGACAAACACTTTTTGCTGTTTGCAAGGCTAGGGAAGAGCAGAGCCCCAGTCTTGCTGTTTAACTGGAATGACTGCCAGGGCAAGTGAGGACCAGCAAGACAACTCCTGCCTAGCACCTTCCTTGGAGGAGTAAGAGTGCAACGTTTCATTTTAGCATTTTGGCGCTCACGAGGGAGACGAACTGTTTTTGCTGTTTGCAAGGCTAGGAAAGAGCAGAGCCCCAGTATTGCTGTTTATCTTAAATGACTGCCAGGGCAAGTGAGGACCAGCAAGACAATTCCTGCCTAGCACCTTCCTTGGAGGAGAGAGAGTGCAACGTTTCATTTTGCTTTTTGGAGTGCGAGAGTGAGAAAAAGCAGAGGGCCTGTTTGCAAGGCTAGGAAAGAGCAGAGCCCCAGTCTTGCTGTTTATCTGCAATGACTGCCAGGGCAAGTGAGGACCAGCAAGACAATTCCTGCCTAGCACCTTCCTTGGAGGAGAGAGAGTGCAACGTTTCATTTTAGCATTATGGCGCTCACGAGGGAGACGAAGTGCTTTTGCTGTTTGTTATGCTAGGAAAGAGCAGAGCCCCAGTCTTGCTGGTTATCTGCAATGACTGCCAGGGCAAGTGAGGACCAGCAAGACAATTCCTGCCTAGCACCTTCCTTGGAGGAGTAAGAGTGCAACGTTTCATTTTAGCATTTTGGCGCTCACGAGGGAGACAAACTGTTTTTGCTGTTTAAAAGGCTAGGAAAGAGCAGAGCCCCAGTCTTGCTGTTTATCTTCAATGACTGCCAGGGCAAGTGAGGACCAGCAAGACAATTCCTGCCTAGCACCTTCCTAGGAGGAGAGAGAGTGCAACGTTTCATTTTAGCATTTTGGCGCTCACGAGGGAGACGAACTGCTTTGGCTGTTTGCAAGGCTAGGAAAGAGCAGAGCCCCAGTCTTGCTGTTTATCTGCAATGACTGCCAGGGCAAGTGAGGACCAGCAAGACAATTCCTGCCTAGCACCTTCCTTGGAGGAGAGAGAGTGCAACGTTTCATTTTAGCATTTTGGCGCTCACGAGTGAGACAAACTGCTTTGGCCGTTTGCAAGGCTAGGAAAGAGCAGAGCCCCAGTCTTGCTGGTTATCTGCAATGACTGCCAGGGCAAGTGAGGACCAGCAAGACAATTCCTGCCTAGCACCTTCCTTGGAGGAGAGAGAGTGCAACGTTTCATTTTAGCATTTTGGCGCTCACGAGGGAGACGAACTGCATTGGCTGTTTGCAAGGCTAGGAAAGAGCAGAGCCCCAGTCTTGCTGTTTATCTGCAATGACTGCCAGGGCAAGTGAGGACCAGCAAGACAATTCCTGCCTAGCACCTTCCTAGGAGGAGAGAGAGTGCAACGTTTCATTTTAGCATTTTGGCGCTCACGAGGGAGACAAACTGCTTTGGCTTTTTCAAGGCTAGGAAAGAGCAGAGCCCCAGTCTTGCTGGTTATCTGCAATGACTGCAAGGGCAAATGAGGACCAGAAAGACAATTCCTGCCGAGCACCTTCCTTGGAGGAGTAAGAGTGCAACTTTCCATTTTAGCATTTTGGCGCTCACGAGGGAGACGAACTGTTTTTGCTGTTTGCAAGGCTAGGAAAGAGCAGAGCCCCAGTATTGCTGTTTATCTTAAATGACTGCCAGGGCAAGTGAGGACCAGCAAGACAATTCCTGCCTAGCACCTTCCTTGGAGGAGAGAGAGTGCAACGTTTCATTTTGCTTTTTGGAGTGCGAGAGTGAGAAAAAGCAGAGGGCCTGTTTGCAAGGCTAGGAAAGATCAGAGCCCCAGTCTTGCTGTTTATCTGCAATGACTGCCAGGGCAAGTGAGGACCAGCAAGACAATTCCTGCCTAGCACCTTCCTTGGAGGAGAGAGAGTGCAACGTTTCATTTTAGCATTTTGGCGCTCACGAGGGAGACAAACTGCTTTGGCTGTTTGCAAGGCTAGGAAAGAGCAGAGCCCCAGTCTTGCTGTTTATCTGCAATGACTGCCAGGGCAAGTGAGGACCAGCAAGACAATTCCTGCCTAGCACCTTCCTTGGAGGAGAGAGAGAGCAACGTTTCATTTTAGCGTTTTGGCGCTCACGAGGGAGACAAACTGCTTTGGCTGTTTGCAAGGCTAGGAAAGAGCAGAGCCCCAGTCTTGCTGTTTATCTGCAATGACTGCCAGGGCAAGTGAGGACCAGCAAGACAATTCCTGCCTAGCACCTTCCTTGGAGGATAGAGAGTGCAACGTTTCAGTTTAGTAGTTTCGGGTTCGACAGTGTGAAAAAATGCATTGCCTGTTTGCAAGTCTAGGAAAGAGCAGAGCCCCAGTATTCCTGTTTATCTGCAATGACTGCCAGGGCAAGTGAGGACCAGCAAGACAATTCCTGCCTAGCACCTTCCTTGGAGGAGAGAGAGTGCAACGTTTCATTTAAGCATTTGGCGCTCACGAGGGAGACAAACTGCTTTTGCTGTTTGCAAGGCTAGGAAAGAGCAGAGCCCCAGTCTTGCTGTTTATCTGCAATGACTGCCAGGGGAAGTGAGGACCAGCAAGACAATTCCTGCCTAGCACCTTCCTTGGAGGAGAGAGTGTGCAACGTTTCATTTTGCTTTTTGGAGTGCGAGAGTGAGAAAAAGCAGAGTGCCTGTTTGCAAGGCTAGGAAAGAGCAGAGCCCCAGTCTTGCTGTTTATCTGCAATGACTGCCAGGGCAAGTGAGGACCAGCAAGACAATTCCTGCCTAGCACCTTCCTTGGAGGAGAGAGAGTGCAACGTTTCATTTTAGCATTATGGCGCTCACGAGGGAGACGAAGTGCTTTTGCTGTTTGTTATGCTAGGAAAGAGCAGAGCCCCAGTCTTGCTGGTTATCTGCAATGACTGCCAGGGCAAGTGAGGACCAGCAAGACAATTCCTGCCTAGCACCTTCCTTGGAGGAGTAAGAGTGCAACGTTTCATTTTAGCATTTTGGCGCTCACGAGGGAGACAAAATGTTTTTGCTGTTTAAAAGGCTAGGAAAGAGCAGAGCCCCAGTCTTGCTGTTTATCTTCAATGACTGCCAGGGCAAGTGAGGACCAGCAAGACAATTCCTGCCTAGCACCTTCCTAGGAGGAGAGAGAGTGCAACGTTTCATTTTAGCATTTTGGCGCTCACGAGGGAGACGAACTGCTTTGGCTGTTTGCAAGGCTAGGAAAGAGCAGAGCCCCAGTCTTGCTGTTTATCTGCAATGACTGCCAGGGCAAGTGAGGACCAGCAAGACAATTCCTGCCTAGCACCTTCCTTGGAGGAGAGAGAGTGCAACGTTTCATTTTAGCATTTTGGCGCTCACGAGTGAGACAAACTGCTTTGGCCGTTTGCAAGGCTAGGAAAGAGCAGAGCCCCAGTCTTGCTGTTTATCTGCAATGACTGCCAGGGCAAGTGAGGACCAGCAAGACAATTCCTGCCTAGCACCTTCCTAGGAGGAGAGAGAGTGCAACGTTTCATTTTAGCATTTTGGCGCTCACGAGGGAGACAAACTGCTTTGGCTTTTTCAAGGCTAGGAAAGAGCAGAGCCCCAGTCTTGCTGGTTATCTGCAATGACTGCAAGGGCAAATGAGGACCAGAAAGACAATTCCTGCCGAGCACCTTCCTTGGAGGAGTAAGAGTGCAACTTTCCATTTTAGCATTTTGGCGCTCACGAGGGAGACGAACTTCATTGGCTGTTTGCAAGGCTAGGAAAGAGCAGAGCCCCAGTCTTGCTGTTTATCTGCAATGACTGCCAGGGCAAGTGAGGAGCAGCAAGACAATTCCTGCCTAGCACCTTCCTTGGAGGAGAGAGAGTGCAACGTTTCATTTTGCTTTTTGGAGTGCGAGAGTGAGAAAAAGCAGAGGGCCTGTTTGCAAGGCTAGGAAAGATCAGAGCCCCAGTCTTGCTGTTTATCTGCAATGACTGCCAGGGCAAGTGAGGACCAGCAAGACAATTCCTGCCTAGCACCTTCCTTGGAGGAGAGAGAGTGCAACGTTTCATTTTAGCATTTTGGCGCTCACGAGGGAGACAAACTGCTTTGGCTGTTTGCAAGGCTAGGAAAGAGCAGAGCCCCAGTCTTGCTGTTTATCTGCAATGACTGCCAGGGCAAGTGAGGACCAGCAAGACAATTCCTGCCTAGCACCTTCCTTGGAGGAGAGAGAGAGCAACGTTTCATTTTAGCGTTTTGGCGCTCACGAGGGAGACAAACTGCTTTGGCTGTTTGCAAGGCTAGGAAAGAGCAGAGCCCCAGTCTTGCTGTTTATCTGCAATGACTGCCAGGGCAAGTGAGGACCAGCAAGACAATTCCTGCCTAGCACCTTCCTTGGAGGAGAGAGAGTGCAACGTTTCATTTTAGCATTTGGCGCTCACGAGGGAGACAAACTGCTTTTGCTGTTTGCAAGGCTAGGAAAGAGCAGAGCCCCAGTCTTGCTGTTTATCTGCAATGACTGCCAGGGGAAGTGAGGACCAGCAAGACAATTCCTGCCTAGCACATTCCTTGGAGGAGAGAGTGTGCAACGTTTCATTTTTCTTTTTGGAGGGCGAGAGTGAGAAAAAGCAGAGTGCCTGTTTGCAAGGCTAGGAAAGAGCAGAGCCCCAGTCTTGCTGTTTATCTGCAATGACTGCCAGGGCAAGTGAGAACCAGCAAGACAATTCCTGCCTAGCACCTTCCTTGGAGGAGAGAGAGTGCAACGTTTCATTTTAGCATTTTGGCGCTCACGAGGGAGACAAACTGCTTCTGCTGTTTGCAAGGCTAGGAAAGAGCAGAGCCCCAGTCTTGCTGTTTATCTGCAATGACTGCCAGGGCAAGTGAGGACCAGCAAGACAATTCCTGCCTAGCACCTTCCTTGGAGGAGAGAGTGTGCAACGTTTCATTTTGCTTTTTGGAGTGCGAGAGTGAGAAAAAGCAGAGTGCCTGTTTGCAAGGCTAGGAAAGAGCAGAGCCCCAGTCTTGCTGTTTATCTGCAATGACTGCCAGGGCAAGTGAGAACCAGCAAGACAATTCCTGCCTAGCACCTTCCTTGGAGGAGAGAGCGTGCAACATTTCATTTTAGCATTTAAGCGCTCACGAGGGAGACGAACTGCATTGGCTGTTTGCAAGGCTAGGAAAGAGCAGAGCCCCAGTCTTGCTGTTTATCTGCAATGACTGCCAGGGCAAGTGAGGACCAGCAAGACAATTCCTGCCTAGCACCTTCCTTGGAGGAGAGAGAGTGCAACGTTTCATTTTAGCATTATGGCGCTCACGAGGGAGACGAAGTGCTTTTGCTGTTTAAAAGGCTAGGAAAGAGCAGAGCCCCAGTCTTGCTGTTTATCTGCAATGACTGCCAGGGCAAGTGAGGACCAGCAAGACAATTCCTGCCTAGCACCTTCCTTGGAGGAGAGAGAGTGCAACGTTTCATTTTAGCATTTTGGCGCTCACGAGGGAGACAAACTGCTTTGGCCGTTTGCAAGGCTAGGAAAGAGCAGAGCCCCAGTCTTGCTGGTTATCTGCAATGACTGCCAGGGCAAGTGAGGACCAGCAAGACAATTCCTGCCTAGCACCTTCCTAGGAGGAGAGAGAGTGCAACGTTTCATTTTAGCATTTTGGCGCTCACGAGGGAGACAAACTGCTTTGGCTTTTTCAAGGCTAGGAAAGAGCAGAGCCCCAGTCTTGCTGGTTATCTGCAATGACTGCAAGGGCAAATGAGGACCAGAAAGACAATTCCTGCCGAGCACCTTCCTTGGAGGAGTAAGAGTGCAACTTTCCATTTTAGCATTTTGGCGCTCACGAGGGAGACGAACTTCATTGGCTGTTTGCAAGGCTAGGAAAGAGCAGAGCCCCAGTCTTGCTGTTTATCTGCAATGACTGCCAGGGCAAGTGAGGACCAGCAAGACAATTCCTGCCTAGCACCTTCCTTGGAGGAGAGAGAGTGCAACGTTTCATTTTAGTATTTTGGCGCACACGAGTGAGACAAACTGCTTTGGCCGTTTGCAAGGCTAGGAAAGAGCAGAGCCCCAGTCTTGCTGGTTATCTGCAATGACTGCCAGGGCAAGTGAGGACCAGCAAGACAATTCCTGCCTAGCACCTTCCTTGGAGGAGAGAGAGTGCAACGTTTCATTTTAGCATTTTGGCGCTCACGAGGGAGACGAACTGCATTGGCTGCTTGCAAGGCTAGGAAAGAGCAGAGCCCCAGTCTTGCTGTTTATCTGCAATGACTGCCAGGGCAAGTGAGGACCAGCAAGACAATTCCTGCCTAGCACCTTCCTAGGAGGAGAGAGAGTGCAACGTTTCATTTTAGCATTTTGGCGCTCACGAGGGAGACAAACTGCTTTGGCTGTTTGCAAGGCTAGGGAAGAGCAGAGCCCGAGTCTTGTTGTTTAAGCTGCAATGACTGCCAGGGCAAGTGAGGACCAGCAAGACAATTCCTGGCTAGCACCTTCCTTGGAGGAGAGAGAGTACAACGTTTCATTTTAGCATTTTGGCGCACACGAGCGAGACAAACTTCTTTGGCTGTTTGCAAGGTTAGGAAAGAGCAGAGCCGGAGTCTTGCTGTTTATCTGCAATGACTGCTAGGGCAAGTGAGGACCAGAAAGACAATTCCTGCCTAGCACCTTCCTTGGAGGAGAGAGAGTGCAACGTTTCATTTTAGCATTTTGGCGCTCACGAGGGAGACAAACTGCTTTGGCTGTTTTCAAGGCTAGGAAAGAGCAGAGCCCGAGTCTTGCTGTTTATCTGCAATGTCTGCGAGGACAAGTGAGGACCAGCAAGACAATTCCTGCCTAGCACCTTCCTTGGAGGAGAGAGAGTGCAACGTTTCAATTTAGCATTTTGGCGCTCACGAGCGAGACAAACTGCTTTTGCTGTTTGCAAGGTTAGGAAAGAGCAGAGCCCCAGTCTTGCTGTTTATCTGCAATGTCTGCGAGGACAAGTGAGGACCAGCAAAACAATTCCTGCCTAGCACCTTCCTTGGAGGAGAGAGAGTGCAACGTTTCATTTTGCTTTTTGGAGTGCGAGTCTGAGAAACAGCAGAGTGCCTGTTTGCAAGGCTAGGAATGAGCAGAGTCCCAGTCTTGCTGGTTATCTGCAATGACTGCCAGGGCAAGTGAGGACCAGAAAGACAATTCCTGCCTAGCTCCTTCCTTGGAGGAGAGAGAGTGCAACGTTTCATTTTAGCATTTTGGCGCTCACGAGGGAGACAAACTCTTTTCGCTGTTTAAAAGGCTAGGAAAGAGCAGAGCCCCAGTCTTGCTGTTTATCTTCAATGACTGCCAGGGCAAGTGAGGACCAGCAAGACAATTCCTGCCTAGCACCTTCCTAGGAGGAGAGAGAGTGCAACGTTTCATTTATAGCATTTTGGCGCTGACGAGGGAGACGAACTGCTTTGGCCGTTTGCAAGGCTAGGAAAGAGCAGAGCCCCAGTCTTGCTGTTTATCTGCAATGACTGCCAGGGCAAGTGAGGACCAGCAAGACAATTCCTGCCTAGCACCTTCCTTGGAGGAGAGAGAGTGCAACGTTTCATTTTAGCATTTTGGCGCTCACGAGGGAGACGAACTGCATTGGCTTTTTCAAGGCTAGGAAAGAGCAGAGCCCCAGTCTTGCTGGTTATCTGCAATGACTGCAAGGGCAAATGAGGACCAGCAAGACAATTCCTGCCTAGCACCTTCCTTGGAGGAGAGAGAGTGCAACGTTCCATTTTAGCATTTTGGCGCTCACGAGGGAGACAAACTGTTTTGCTGTTTGCAAGGCTAGGAAAGAGCAGCGTCCCAGTCTTGCTGTTTATCTTCAATGACTGCCAGGGCAAGAGAGGACCAGCAGGACAATTCCTGCCTAGCACCTTCCTTGGAGGAGAGAGAGTGCAACGTTTCATTTTAGCATTTTGGCGCTCACGAGGGAGAAGAACTGCTTTTGCTGTTTGCAAGGCTAGGAAAGAGCAGAGCCCCAGTCTTGCTGTTTATCTGCAATGACTGCCAGGGCAAGTGAGGACCAGCAAGACAATTCCTGCTTAGCACCTTCCTTGGAGGAGAGAGAATGCAACGTTTCATTTTAGTATTTTGGCGCTCACGAGGGAGACAAAATGCTTTGGCCGTTTGCAAGGCTAGGAAAGAGCAGAGCCCCAGTCTTGCTGTTTATCTGCAAGGACTGCCAGGGCAAGTGAGGACCAGCAAGAGAATTCCTGCCTAACACCTTCCTTGGAGGAGTAAGAGTGCAACGTTTCATTTTAGCATTTTGGCGCTCACGAGGGAGACGAACTCTTTTTGCTGTTTGCAAGGCTAGGAAAGAGCAGAGCCCCAGTCTTGCTGTTTAATTGGAATGTCTGCCAGGGCAAGTGAGGACCAGCAAGACAATTCCTGCTTAGCACCTTCCTTGGAGGAGGGAGAATGCAACGTTTCATTTTAGCATTTTGGCGCTCACGAGGGAGACGAACTGCTTTGGCTGTTTGCAAGGCTAGGAAAGAGCAGAGCCCCAGTATTGCTGTTTATCTGCAATGACTGCCAGGGCAAGTGAGGACCAGCAACACAATTCTTGCCTAGCACCTTCCTTGGAGGAGTAAGAGTGCAACGTTTCATTTTAGCATTTTGGCGCTCACGAGGGAGACGAACTGTTTTTGCTTTTGCAAGGCTAGGAAAGAGCAGAGCCCCAGTCTTGCTGTTTATCTGCAATGTCTGCCAGGGCAAGTGAGGACCAGCAAGACAATTCCTGCCTAGCACCTTCCTTGGAGGAGAGAGAGTGCAACGTTTCATTTTAGCATTTTGGCGTTCACGAGGGATACAAACTTCTTTGGCTGTTTGCAAGGCTAGGAAAGAGCAGAGCCCCAGTCTTGCTGGTTATCTGCAATGACTGCCAGGGCAAGTGAGGACCAGCAAGACAATTCCTGCCTAGCACCTTCCTTGGAGGAGAGAGAGTGCAACGTTCCATTTTAGCATTTTGGCGCTCACGAGGGAGACGAACTTCATTGGCTGTTTGCAAGGCTAGGAAAGAGCAGAGCCCCAGTCTTGCTGTTTATCTGCAAGGACTGCCAGGGCAAGTGAGGACCAGCAAGAGAATTCCTGCCTAACACCTTCCTTGGAGGAGTAAGAGTGCAACGTTTCATTTTAGCATTTTGGCGCTCACGAGGGAGACAAACTCTTTTTGCTGTTTGCAAGGCTAGGAAAGAGCAGAGCCCCAGTCTTGCTGTTTAACTGGAATGACTGCCAGGGCAAGTGAGGACCAGCAAGACAACTCCTGCCTAGCACCTTCCTTGGAGGAGTAAGAGTGCAACGTTTCATTTTAGCATTTTGGCGCTCACGAGGGAGACGAACTGCTTTTGCTGTTTGCAAGGCTAGGAGAGAGCAGAGCCCCAGTATTGCTGTTTATCTGCAATGACTGCCAGGGCAAGTGAGGACCAGCAAGACAATTCCTGCCTAGCACCTTCCTTGGAGGAGGGAGAATGCAACGTTTCATTTTAGCATTTTGGCGCTCACGAGGGAGACGAACTGCTTTGGCTGTTTGCAAGGCTAGGAAAGAGCAGAGCCCCAGTCTTGCTGTTTATCTGCAATGACTGCCAGGGCAAGTGAGGACCAGCAACACAATTCTTGCCTAGCACCTTCCTTGGAGGAGTAAGAGTGCAACGTTTCATTTTAGCATTTTGGCGCTCACGAGGGAGACAAACTGCTTTTGCTGTTTGAAAGGCTAGGAAAGAGCAGAGCCCCAGTCTTGCTGTTTATCTGCAATGACTGCCAGGGCAAGTGAGGACCAGCAAGACAATTCCTGCCTAGCACCTTCCTTGGAGGAGAGAGAGTGCAACGTTTCATTTTAGCATTTTGGCGCTCACGAGGGAGACGAACTGTTTTTGCTGTTTGCAAGGCTAGGAAAGAGCAGAGCCCCAGTCTTGCTGTTTATCTGCAATGACTGCCAGGGCAAGTGAGGACCAGCAAGACAATTCCTGCCTAGCACCTTCCTTGGAGGAGAGAGAGTGCAACGTTTCATTTTAGCATTTTGGCGCACACGAGGGAGACAAACTGGTTTGGCTTTTTCAAGGCTAGGAAAGAGCAGAGCCCCAGTCTTGCTGTTTATCTGCAATGACTGCCAGGGCAAGTGAGGACCAGAAAGACAATTCCGGCCGAGCACCTTCCTTGGAGGAGTAAGAGTGCAACTTTCCATTTTAGCATTTTGGCGCTTACGAGGGAGACGAACTGCTTTTGCTGTTTGTTAGGCTAGGAAAGAGCAGAGCCCCAGTCTTGCTGGTTATCTGCAAGGACTGCCAGGGCAAGTGAAGACCAGCAACACAATTCCTGCCTAGCACCTTCCTTGGAGGAGAGAGAGTGCAACGTTTCATTTTAGCATTTTGGCGCTCACGAGGGAGACAAACTGCTTTGGCTGTTTGCAAGGCTAGGAAAGAGCAGAGCCCCAGTCTTGCTGGTTATCTGCAATGACTGCCAGGGCAAGTGAGGACCAGCAAGACAATTCCTGCCTAGCAACTTCCTTGGAGGAGTAAGAGTGCAACGTTACATTTTAGCATTTTGGCGCTCACGAGGGAGACGAACTGTTTTTGCTGTTTGCAAGGCTAGGAAAGAGCAGAGCCCGAGTCTTGATGTTTATCTGCAATGACTGCCAGGGCAAGTGAGGACCAGCAAGACAATTCCTGCCTAGCTCCTTCCTTGGAGGAGTAAGAGTGCAACGTTTCATTTTAGCATTTTGGCGCTCACGAGGGAGACAAACTGTTTTGCTGTTTGCAAGGCTAGGAAAGAGCAGCGTCCCAGTCTTGCTGTTTATCTTCAATGACTGCCAGGGCAAGTGAGGACCAGCAAGACAATTCCTGCCTAGCACCTTCCTAGTAGGAGAGAGAGTGCAACGTTTCATTTTAGCATTTTGGCGCTCACGAGGGAGAAGAACTGCTTCTGCTGTTGCAAGGCTAGGAAAGAGCAGAGCCCGAGTCTTGCTGTTTATCTGCAATGACTGCCAGGGCAAGTGAGGACCAGCAAGACAATTCCTGCCTAGCACCTTCCTAGGAGGAGAGACAGTGCAACGTTTCATTTTAGTATTTTGGCGCTCACGAGGGAGACAAAATGCTTTGGCCGTTTGCAAGGCTAGGAAAGAGCAGAGCCCCAGTCTTGCTGTTTATCTGCAAGGACTGCCAGGGCAAGTGAGGACCAGCAAGAGAATTCCTGCCTAGCACCTTCCTTGGAGGAGAGAGAGTGCAACGTTTCATTTTAGCATTTTGGCGCTCACGAGGGAGACGAACTGCTTCTGCTGTTTGCAAGGCTAGGAAAGAGCAGAGCCCCAGTCTTGCTGTTTATCTGCAATGACTGCCAGGGCAAGTGAGGACCAGCAACACAATTCCTGCCTAGCACCTTCCTTGGAGGAGAGACAGTGCAACGTTTCATTTTAGCATTTTGGCGCTCACGAGGGAGACAAACTGCTTTGGCGTTTTCAAGGCTAGGAATGAGCAGAGCCCCAGTCTTGCTGGTTATCTGCAATGACTGCCAGGGCAAGTGAGGACCAGCAAGACAATTCCTGCCTAGCACCTTTCTTGGAGGAGTAAGAGTGCAACGTTTCATTTTAGCATTTTGGCGCTCACGAGGGAGACAAACTGCTTTGGCTGTTTGCAAGGCTAGGAAAGAGCAGAGCCCCAGTCTTGCTGTTTATCTTCAATGACTGCCAGGGCAAGTGAGGACCAGCAAGACAATTCCTGCTTAGCACCTTCCTTGGAGGAGGGAGAATGCAACGTTTCATTTTAGCATTTTGGCGCTCACGAGGGAGACAAACTTTTTTTGCTGTTTGCAAGGCTAGGAAAGAGCAGAGCCCCAGTCTTGCTGTTTATCTGCAAGGACTGCCAGGGCAAGTGAGGACCAGGAAGACAATTCCTGCCTAGCACCTTCCTAGGAGGAGAGAGAGTGCAACGTTTCATTTTAGCATTTTGGCGCTCACGAGGGAGACGAACTGCTTTTGCTGTTTGCAAGGCTAGGAAAGAGCAGAGCCCCAGTCTTGCTGGTTATCTGCAATGACTGCCAGGGCAAGTGAGGACCAGCAAGACAATTCATGCCTAGCACCTTCCTTGGAGGAGAGAGAGTGCAACGTTTCATTTTAGCATTTTGGCGCTCACGAGGGAGACGAACTGCTTTGGCTGTTTGCAAGGCTAGGAAAGAGCAGAGCCCCAGTCTTGCTGTTTATCTGCAATGACTGCCAGGGCAAGTGAGGACCAGCAAGACAATTCCTGCTTAGAACCTTCCTAGGAGGAGAGAGAGTGCAACGTTTCATTTTAGCATTTTGGCGCACACGAGGGAGACAAACTGGTTTGGCTTTTTCAAGGCTAGGAAAGAGCAGAGCCCCAGTCTTGCTGTTTATCTGCAATGACTGCCAGGGCAAGTGAGGACCAGAAAGACAATTCCGGCCGAGCACCTTCCTTGGAGGAGTAAGAGTGCAACTTTCCATTTTAGCATTTTGGCGCTTACGAGGGAGACGAACTGCTTTTGCTGTTTGTTAGGCTAGGAAAGAGCAGAGCCCCAGTCTTGCTGGTTATCTGCAAGGACTGCCAGGGCAAGTGAAGACCAGCAACACAATTCCTGCCTAGCACCTTCCTTGGAGGAGAGAGAGTGCAACGTTTCATTTTAGCATTTTGGCGCTCACGAGGGAGACAAACTGCTTTGGCTGTTTGCAAGGCTAGGAAAGAGCAGAGCCCCAGTCTTGCTGGTTATCTGCAATGACTGCCAGGGCAAGTGAGGACCAGCAAGACAATTCCTGCCTAGCAACTTCCTTGGAGGAGTAAGAGTGCAACGTTACATTTTAGCATTTTGGCGCTCACGAGGGAGACGAACTGTTTTTGCTGTTTGCAAGGCTAGGAAAGAGCAGAGCCCGAGTCTTGATGTTTATCTGCAATGACTGCCAGGGCAAGTGAGGACCAGCAAGACAATTCCTGCCTAGCTCCTTCCTTGGAGGAGTAAGAGTGCAACGTTTCATTTTAGCATTTTGGCGCTCACGAGGGAGACAAACTGTTTTGCTGTTTGCAAGGCTAGGAAAGAGCAGCGTCCCAGTCTTGCTGTTTATCTTCAATGACTGCCAGGGCAAGTGAGGACCAGCAAGACAATTCCTGCCTAGCACCTTCCTAGTAGGAGAGAGAGTGCAACGTTTCATTTTAGCATTTTGGCGCTCACGAGGGAGAAGAACTGCTTCTGCTGTTGCAAGGCTAGGAAAGAGCAGAGCCCGAGTCTTGCTGTTTATCTGCAATGACTGCCAGGGCAAGTGAGGACCAGCAAGACAATTCCTGCCTAGCACCTTCCTTGGAGGAGAGAGAATGCAACGTTTCATTTTAGTATTTTGGCGCTCACGAGGGAGACAAAATGCTTTGGCCGTTTGCAAGGCTAGGAAAGAGCAGAGCCCCAGTCTTGCTGTTTATCTGCAAGGACTGCCAGGGCAAGTGAGGACCAGCAAGAGAATTCCTGCCTAGCACCTTCCTTGGAGGAGAGAGAGTGCAACGTTTCATTTTAGCATTTTGGCGCTCACGAGGGAGACGAACTGCTTCTGCTGTTTGCAAGGCTAGGAAAGAGCAGAGCCCCAGTCTTGCTGTTTATCTGCAATGACTGCCAGGGCAAGTGAGGACCAGCAACACAATTCCTGCCTAGCACCTTCCTTGGAGGAGAGACAGTGCAACGTTTCATTTTAGCATTTTGGCGCTCACGAGGGAGACAAACTGCTTTGGCGTTTTCAAGGCTAGGAATGAGCAGAGCCCCAGTCTTGCTGGTTATCTGCAATGACTGCCAGGGCAAGTGAGGACCAGCAAGACAATTCCTGCCTAGCACCTTTCTTGGAGGAGTAAGAGTGCAACGTTTCATTTTAGCATTTTGGCGCTCACGAGGGAGACAAACTGCTTTGGCTGTTTGCAAGGCTAGGAAAGAGCAGAGCCCCAGTCTTGCTGTTTATCTTCAATGACTGCCAGGGCAAGTGAGGACCAGCAAGACAATTCCTGCTTAGCACCTTCCTTGGAGGAGGGAGAATGCAACGTTTCATTTTAGCATTTTGGCGCTCACGAGGGAGACAAACTTTTTTTGCTGTTTGCAAGGCTAGGAAAGAGCAGAGCCCCAGTCTTGCTGTTTATCTGCAAGGACTGCCAGGGCAAGTGAGGACCAGGAAGACAATTCCTGCCTAGCACCTTCCTAGGAGGAGAGAGAGTGCAACGTTTCATTTTAGCATTTTGGCGCTCACGAGGGAGACGAACTGCTTTTGCTGTTTGCAAGGCTAGGAAAGAGCAGAGCCCCAGTCTTGCTGGTTATCTGCAATGACTGCCAGGGCAAGTGAGGACCAGCAAGACAATTCATGCCTAGCACCTTCCTTGGAGGAGAGAGAGTGCAACGTTTCATTTTAGCATTTTGGCGCTCACGAGGGAGACGAACTGCTTTGGCTGTTTGCAAGGCTAGGAAAGAGCAGAGCCCCAGTCTTGCTGTTTATCTGCAATGACTGCCAGGGCAAGTGAGGACCAGCAAGACAATTCCTGCTTAGAACCTTCCTAGGAGGAGAGAGAGTGCAACGTTTCATTTTAGCATTTTGGCGATCACGAGGGAGACAAACTGTTTTTGCTGTTTGCAAGGCTAGGAAAGAGCAGAGCCCCAGTCTTGCTGTTTATCCGCAATGACTGCCAGGGCAAGTGAGGACCAGCAAGACAATTCCTGCATAGCACCTTCCTTGGAGGAGAGAGAGTGCAACGTTTCATTTTAGCATTTTGGCGCTCACGAGGGAGACGAACTGCTTTGGCTGTTTGCAAGGCTAGGAAAGAGCAGAGCCCCAGTCTTGCTGTTTATCTGCAATGACTGCCAGGGCAAGTGAGGACCAGCAACACAATTCTTGCCTAGCACCTTCCTTGGAGGAGTAAGAGTGCAACGTTTCATTTTAGCATTTTGGCGCTCATGAGGGAGACAAACTGCTTTTGCTGTTTGAAAGGCTAGGAAAGAGCAGAGCTCCAGTCTTGCTGTTTATCTGCAATGACTGCCAGGGCAAGTGAGGACCAGCAAGACAATTCCTGCCTAGCACGTTCCTTGGAGGAGAGAGAGTGCAACGTTTCATTTTAGCATTTTGGCGCTCACGAGGGAGACGAACTGCTTCTGCTGTTTGCAAGGCTAGGAAAGAGCAGAGCCCCAGTCTTGCTGTTTATCTGCAATGACTGCCAGGGCAAGTGAGGACCAGCAAGACAATTCCTGCTTAGCACCTTCCTTGGAGGAGAGAGAGTGCAACGTTTCAGTTTAGCATTTTGGCGCTCACGAGGGAGACGAACTGCCTCAGCTGTTTGTTATGCTAGGAAAGAGCAGAGCCCCAGTCTTGCTGTTTATCTGCAAGGACTGCCAGGGCAAGTGAGGACCAGCAAGACAATTCCTGCCTAGCACCTTCCTTGGAGGAGAGAGAGTGCAACGTTTCATTTTAGCATTTTGGCGCTCACGAGGGAGACGAACTGCTTTTGCTGTTTTTTATGCTAGGAAAGAGCAGAGCCCCAGTCTTGATGTTTATCTGCAATGACTGCCAGGGCAAGTGAGGACCAGCAATACAATTCCTGCCTAGCACCTTCCTTGGAGGAGTAAGAGTGCAACGTTTCATTTTAGCATTTTGGCGCTCACGAGGGAGACAAACTGTTTTTGCTGTTTAAAAGGCTAGGAAAGAGCAGAGCCCCAGTCTTGCTGTTTATCTTCAATGACTGCCAGGGCAAGTGAGGACCAGCAAGACAATTCCTGCCTAGCACCTTCCTAGGAGGAGAGAGAGTGCAACGTTTCATTTTAGCATTTTGGCGCTCACGAGGGAGACGAACTGCTTTTGCTGTTTGTTAGGCTAGGAAAGAGCAGAGCCCCAGTCTTGCTGTTTATCTGCAAGGACTGCCAGGGCAAGTGAGGACCAGCAACACAATTCCTGCCTAGCACCTTCCTTGGAGGAGAGACAGTGCAACGTTTCATTTTAGCATTTTGGCGCTCACGAGGGAGACAAACTGCTTTGGCGTTTTCAAGGCTAGGAATGAGCAGAGCCCCAGTCTTGCTGTTTATCTGCAATGACTGCCAGGGCAAGTGAGGACCAGCAAGACAATTCCTGCTTAGCACCTTCCTTGGAGGAGGGAGAATGCAACGTTTCATTTTAGCATTTTGGCGCTCACGAGGGAGACAAACTTTTTTTGCTGTTTGCAAGGCTAGGAAAGAGCAGAGCCCCAGTCTTGCTGTTTATCTGCAAGGACTGCCAGGGCAAGTGAGGACCAGGAAGACAATTCCTGCCTAGCACCTTCCTAGGAGGAGAGAGAGTGCAACGTTTCATTTTAGCATTTTGGCGCTCACGAGGGAGACGAACTGCTTTTGCTGTTTGCAAGGCTAGGAAAGAGCAGAGCCCCAGTCTTGCTGGTTATCTGCAATGACTGCCAGGGCAAGTGAGGACCAGCAAGACAATTCATGCCTAGCACCTTCCTTGGAGGAGAGAGAGTGCAACGTTTCATTTTAGCATTTTGGCGCTCACGAGGGAGACGAACTGCTTTGGCTGTTTGCAAGGCTAGGAAAGAGCAGAGCCCCAGTCTTGCTGTTTATCTGCAATGACTGCCAGGGCAAGTGAGGACCAGCAAGACAATTCCTGCTTAGAACCTTCCTAGGAGGAGAGAGAGTGCAACGTTTCATTTTAGCATTTTGGCGCTCACGAGGGAGACAAACTGCTTTGGCTGTTTGCAAGGCTAGGAAAGAGCAGAGCCCCAGTCTTGCTGTTTATCTTCAATGACTGCCAGGGCAAGTGAGGACCAGCAAGACAATTCCTGCCTAGCACCTTCCTTGGAGGAGAGAGAGTGCAACGTTTCATTTTAGCATTTTGGCGCTCACGAGGGAGACAAACTGTTTTTGCTGTTTGCAAAGCTAGGAAAGAGCAGAGCCCCAGTCTTGCTGTTTATCCGCAATGACTGCCAGGGCAAGTGAGGACCAGCAAGACAATTCCTGCCTAGCACCTTCCTTGGAGGAGAGAGAGTGCAACGTTTCATTTTAGCATTTTGGCGCTCACGAGGGAGACGAACTGCTTTGGCTGTTTGCAAGACTAGGAAAGAGCAGAGCCCCAGTCTTGCTGTTTATCTGCAATGACTGCCAGGGCAAGTGAGGACCAGCAACACAATTCTTGCCTAGCACCTTCCTTGGAGGAGTAAGAGTGCAACGTTTCATTTTAGCATTTTGGCGCTCATGAGGGAGACAAACTGCTTTTGCTGTTTGAAAGGCTAGGAAAGAGCAGAGCTCCAGTCTTGCTGTTTATCTGCAATGACTGCCAGGGCAAGTGAGGACCAGCAAGACAATTCCTGCCTAGCACCTTCCTTGGAGGAGAGAGAGTGCAACGTTTCATTTTAGCATTTTGGCGCTCACGAGGGAGACAAAAAGCTTTGGCCGTTTGCAAGGCTAGGAAAGAGCAGAGCCCCAGTCTTGCTGTTTATCTGCAATGACTGCCAGGGCAAGTGAGGACCAGCAAGACAATTCCTGCCTAGCACCTTCCTTGGAGGAGAGAGAGTGCAACGTTTCAGTTTAGCATTTTGGCGCTCACGAGGGAGACGAACTGCTTTTGCTGTTTGTTATGCTAGGAAAGAGCAGAGCCCCAGTCTTGCTGTTTATCTGCAAGGACTGCCAGGGCAAGTGAGGACCAGCAAGACAATTCCTGCCTAGCACCTTCCTTGGAGGAGAGAGAGTGCAACGTTTCATTTTAGCATTTTGGCGCTCACGAGGGAGACGAACTGCTTTTGCTGTTTTTTATGCTAGGAAAGAGCAGAGCCCCAGTCTTGATGTTTATCTGCAATGACTGCCAGGGCAAGTGAGGACCAGCAATACAATTCCTGCCTAGCACCTTCCTTGGAGGAGTAAGAGTGCAACGTTTCATTTTAGGATTTTGGCGCTCACGAGGGAGACAAACTGTTTTTGCTGTTTAAAAGGCTAGGAAAGAGCAGAGCCCCAGTCTTGCTGTTTATCTGCAATGACTGCCAGGGCAAGTGAGGACCAGCAAGACAATTCCTGCCTAGCACCTTCCTAGGAGGAGAGAGAGTGCAACGTTTCATTTTAGCATTTTGGCGCTCACGAGGGAGACAAACTGCTTTGGCTTTTTCAAGGCTAGGAATGATCAGAGCCCCAGTCTTGCTGGTTATCTGCAATGACTGCCAGGGCAAGTGAGGACCAGCAAGACAATTCCTGCTTAGAACCTTCCTAGGAGGAGAGAGAGTGCAACGTTTCATTTTAGGATTTTGGCGCTCACGAGGGAGGCGAACTGCATTGGCTGTTTGCAAGGCTAGGAAAGAGCAGAGCCCCAGTCTTGATGTTTATCTGCAATGACTGCCAGGGCAAGTGAGGACCAGCAAGACAATTCCTGCTTAGCACCTTCCTTGGAGGAGGGAGAATGCAACGTTTCATTTTAGGTTTTTGGCGCTCACGAGGGAGACAAACTGCTTTGGCTGTTTGCAAGGCTAGGAAAGAGCAGAGCCCCAGTCTTGCTGTTTATCTGGAATGACTGCCAGGGCAAGTGAGGACCAGCAAGACAACTCCTGCCTAGCACCTTCCTTGGAGGAGAGAGAGTGCAACGTTTCATTTTAGCATTTTGGCGCTCACGAGGGAGAGGAACTGCATTGGCTGTTTGCAAGGCTAGGAAAGAGCAGAGCCCCAGTCTTGCTGTTTATCTGCAATGACTGCCAGGGCAAGTGAGGACCAGCAAGACAATTCCTGCCGAGCACCTTCCTTGGAGGAGTAAGAGTGCAACTTTCCATTTTAGCTTTTTGGCGCTCACGAGGGAGACGAACTGCTTTTGCTGTTTGTTAGGCTAGGAAAGAGCAGAGCCCCAGTCTTGCTGTTTTTCTGCAATGACTGCCAGGGCAAGTGAGGACCAGCAAGACAATTCCTGCTTAGCACCTTCCTTGGAGGAGAGAGTGTGCAACGTTTCATTTTAGGATTTTGGCGCTCACGAGGGAGACAAACTGCTTTGGCGTTTTCAAGGCTAGGAATGAGCAGAGCCCCAGTCTTGCTGGTTATCTGCAATGACTGCCAGGGCAAGTGAGGACCAGCAACACAATTCTTGCCTAGCACCTTCCTTGGAGGAGTAAGAGTGCAACGTTTCATTTTAGCATTTTGGCGCTCATGAGGGAGACAAACTGCTTTTGCTGTTTGAAAGGCTAGGAAAGAGCAGAGCTCCAGTCTTGCTGTTTATCTGCAATGACTGCCAGGGCAAGTGAGGACCAGCAAGACAATTCCTGCCTAGCACCTTCCTTGGAGGAGAGAGAGTGCAACGTTTCATTTTAGCATTTTGGCGCTCACGAGGGAGACGAACTGCTTCTGCTGTTTGCAAGGCTAGGAAAGAGCAGAGCCCCAGTCTTGCTGTTTATCTGCAATGACTGCCAGGGCAAGTGAGGACCAGCAAGACAATTCCTGCCTAGCACCTTCCTTGGAGGAGAGAGAGTGCAACGTTTCATTTTAGCATTATGGCGCTCACGAGGGAGACGAAGTGCTTTTGCTGTTTGTTATGGTAGGAAAGAGCAGAGCCCCAGTCTTGCTGGTTATCTGCAATGACTGCCAGGGCAAGTGAGGACCAGCAAGACAATTCCTGCCTAGCACCTTCCCTGGAGGAGTAAGAGTGCAACGTTTCTTTTTAGCATTTTGGCGCTCACGAGGGAGACAAACTTTTTTTGATGTTTAAAAGGCTAGGAAAGAGCAGAGCCCCAGTATTGCTGTTTATCTGCAATGACTGCCAGGGCAAGTGAGGACCAGCAAGACAATTCCTGCCTAGCACCTTCCTAGGAGGAGAGAGAGTGCAACGTTTCATTTTAGCATTTTGGCGCTCACGAGGGAGACAAAATGCTTTGGCCGTTTGCAAGGCTAGGAAAGAGCAGAGCCCCAGTCTTGCTGTTTATCTGCAATGACTGCCAGGGCAAGTGAGGACCAGCAAGACAATTCCTGCCTAGCACCTTCCCTGGAGGAGTAAGAGTGCAACGTTTCATTTTAGCATTTTGGCGCTCACGAGGGAGACAAACTGTTTTGCTGTTGGCAAGGCTAGGAAAGAGCAGAGTCCCAGTCTTGCTGTTTATCTTCAATGACTGCCAGGGCAAGTGAGGACCAGCAAGACAATTCCTGCCTAGCACCTTCCTAGGAGGAGAGAGAGTGCAACGTTTCATTTTAGCATTTTGGCGCTCACGAGGGAGACGAACTGCTTCTGCTGTTTGCAAGGGTAGGAAAGAGCAGAGCCCCAGTCTTGCTGTTTATCTGCAATGACTGCCAGGGCAAGTGAGGACCAGCAAGACAATTCCTGCCTAGCACCTTCCTTGGAGGAGAGAGAGTGCAACGTTTCATTTTAGCATTTTGGCGCTCACGAGGGAGACGAACTGCTTTTGCTGTTTTTTATGCTAGGAAAGAGCAGAGCCCCAGTCTTGATGTTTATCTGCAATGACTGCCAGGGCAAGTGAGGACCAGCAATACAATTCCTGCCTAGCACCTTCCTTGGAGGAGTAAGAGTGCAACGTTTCATTTTAGCATTTTGGCGCTCACGAGGGAGACAAACTGTTTTTGCTGTTTAAAAGGCTAGGAAAGAGCAGAGCCCCAGTCTTGCTGTTTATCTTCAATGACTGCCAGGGCAAGTGAGGACCAGCAAGACAATTCCTGCCTAGCACCTTCCTTGGAGGAGAGAGAGTGCAACGTTTCATTTTAGCATTTTGGCGCTCACGAGGGAGACAAACTGCTTTGGCTTTTTCAAGGCTAGGAATGAGCAGAGCCCCAGTCTTGCTGGTTATCTGCAATGACTGCCAGGGCAAGTGAGGACCAGCAAGACAATTCCTGCTTAGAACCTTCCTAGGAGGAGAGAGAGTGCAACGTTTCATTTTAGGATTTTGGCGCTCACGAGGGAGGCGAACTGCATTGGCTGTTTGCAAGGCTAGGAAAGAGCAGAGCCGCAGTCTTGCTGTTTATCTGGAATGACTGCCAGGGCAAGTGAGGATCAGCAAGACAACTCCTGCCTAGCACCTTCCTTGGAGGAGAGAGAGTGCAACGTTTCATTTTAGCATTTTGGCGCTCACGAGGGAGACGAACTGCTTTTGCTGTTTATTAGGCTAGGAAAGAGCAGAGCCCCAGTCTTGCTGTTTATCTGCAATGACTGCCAGGGCAAGTGAGGACCAGCAAGACAATTCCTGCCTAGCACCTTCCTTGTAGGAGTAAGAGTGCAACGTTTCATTTTAGCATTTTGGCGCTCACGAGGGAGACAAACTGCTTTTGCTGTTTGCAAGGCTAGGAAAGAGCAGAGCCCCAGTCTTGCTGTTTATCTGCAATGACTGCCAGGGCAAGTGAGGACCAGCAAGACAATTCCTGCCTAGCAACTTCCTTGGAGGAGTAAGAGTGCAACGTTACATTTTAGCATTTTGGCGCTCACGAGGGAGACGAACTGTTTTTGCTGTTTGCAAGGCTAGGAAAGAGCAGAGCCCGAGTCTTGATGTTTCTCTGCAATGACTGCCAGGGCAAGTGAGGACCAGCAAGACAATTCCTGCCTAGCACCTTCCTTGGAGGAGTAAGAGTGCAACGTTTCATTTTAGCATTTTGACGCTCACGACGGAGACGAACTGCATTGGCTGTTTGCAAGGCTAGGAAAGAGCAGAGCCCCAGTCTTGCTGGTTATCTGCAATGACTGCCAGGGCAAGTGAGGACCAGCAAGACAATTCCTGCCTAGCACCTTCCTTGGAGGAGTAAGAGTGCAACGCTTCATTTTAGCATTTTGGCGCTCACGAGGGAGACAAACTGTTTTGCTGTTTGCAAGGCTAGGAAAGAGCAGAGTCCCAGTCTTGCTGTTTATCTTCAATGACTGCCAGGGCAAGTGAGGACCAGCAAGACAATTCCTGCCTAGCACCTTCCTAGGAGGAGAGAGAGTGCAACGTTTCATTTTAGCATTTTGGCGCTCACGAGGGAGACGAACTGCTTCTGCTGTTTGCAAGGCTAGGAAAGAGCAGAGCCCCAGTCTTGCTGGTTATCTGCAATGACTGCCAGGGCAAGTGAGGACCAGCAAGACAATTCCTGCTTAGCACCTTCCTTGGAAGAGAGAGAATGCAACGTTTCATTTTAGTATTTTGGCGCTCACGAGGGAGACAAAATGCTTTGGCCGTTTTCAAGGCTAGGAAAGAGCAGAGCCCCAGTCTTGCTGTTTATCTGCAATGACTGCCAGGGCAAGTGAGGACCAGCAAGACAATTCCTGCCTAGCACCTTCCTTGGAGGAGAGAGAGTGCAACGTTTCATTTTAGCATTATGGCGCTCACGAGGGAGACGAACTGCTTTTGCTGTTTTTTATGCTAGGAAAGAGCAGAGCCCCAGTCTTGATGTTTATCTGCAATGACTGCCAGGGCAAGTGAGGACCAGCAAGACAATTCCTGCCTAGCACCTTCCTAGGAGGAGAGAGAGTGCAACGTTTCATTTTAGCATTTTGGCGCTCACGAGGGAGACAAACTGCTTTGGCTTTATCAAGGCTAGGAAAGAGCAGAGCCCCAGTCTTGCTGGTTATCTGCCATGACTGCAAGGGCAAATGAGGACCAGAAAGACAATTCCTGCCGAGCACCTTCATTTGAGGAGTAAGAGTGCAACTTTCCATTTTAGCATTTTGGCGCTCACGAGGGAGACGAACTTCATTGGCTGTTTGCAAGGCTAGGAAAGAGCAGAGCCCCAGTCTTGCTGTTTATCTGCAATGACTGCCAGGGCAAGTGAGGACCAGCAAGACAATTCCTGCCTAGCACCTTCCTAGGAGGAGAGAGAGTGCAACGTTTCATTTTAGCATTTTGGCGCTCACGAGGGAGAAGAACTGCTTCTGCTGTTTGCAAGGCTAGGAAAGAGCAGAGCCCCAGTCTTGCTGTTTATCTGCAATGACTGCCAGGGCAAGTGAGGACCAGCAAGACAATTCCTGCTTAGCACCTTCCTTGGAGGAGAGAGAATGCAACGTTTCATTTTAGTATTTTGGCGCTCACGAGGGAGACAAAATGCTTTGGCCGTTTGCAAGGCTAGGAAAGAGCAGAGCCCCAGTCTTGCTGTTTATCTGCAATGACTGCCAGGGCAAGTGAGGACCAGCAAGAGAATTCCTGCCTAGCACCTTCCTTGGAGGAGTAAGAGTGCAACGTTTCATTTTAGCATTTTGGCGCTCACGAGGGAGACAAACACTTTTTGCTGTTTGCAAGGCTAGGGAAGAGCAGAGCCCCAGTCTTGCTGTTTAACTGGAATGACTGCCAGGGCAAGTGAGGACCAGCAAGACAACTCCTGCCTAGCACCTTCCTTGGAGGAGTAAGAGTGCAACGTTTCATTTTAGCATTTTGGCGCTCACGAGGGAGACGAACTGCTTTTGCTGTTTGCAAGGCTAGGAAAGAGCAGAGCCCCAGTATTGCTGTTTATCTTAAATGACTGCCAGGGCAAGTGAGGACCAGCAACACAATTCTTGCCTAGCACCTTCCTTGGAGGAGTAAGAGTGCAACGTTTCATTTTAGCATTTTGGCGCTCACGACGGAGACAAACTGCTTTTGCTGTTTGAAAGGCTAGGAAAGAGCAGACCCCTAGTCTTGCTGTTTTTCTGCAATGACTGCCAGGGCAAGTGAGGACCAGCAAGACAATTCCTGCCTAGCACCTTCCTTGGAGGAGAGAGAGTGCAACGTTATATTTTAGCATTATGGCGCTCACGAGGGAGACGAACTGCTTTGGCTGTTTGCAAGGCTAGGAAAGAGCAGAGCCCCAGTCTTGCTGTTTATCTGGAATGACTGCCAGGGCAAGTGAGGACCAGCAAGACAGCTCCTGCCTAGCACCTTCGTTGGAGGAGTAAGAGTGCAACGTTTCATTTTACAATTTGGCGCTCACGAGGGAGACAAACTGTTTTTGCTGTTTGCAAGGCTAGGAAAGAGCAGAGCCCCAGTCTTGCTGTTTATCCGCAATGACTGCCAGGGCAAGTGAGGACCAGCAAGAGAATCCCTGCCTAGCACCTTACTAGGAGGAGAGAGAGTGCAACGTTTCAAATTAGCATTTTGGCGCTCACGAGAAAGAACTGCTTTGGCTGTTTGCAAGACTGGGAAAGAGCAGAGCCCCAGTCTTGCTGTTTATCTGCAATGACTGCCAGGGCAAGTGAGGACCAGCAAGACAATTCCTGCCTAGCACCTTCATTGGAGGAGAGAGAGTGCAACGCTTCATTTTAGCATTTTGGCGCTCACGAGGGAGACAAACTGTTTTGCTGTTTGCAAGGCTAGGAAAGAGCAGAGTCCCAGTCTTGCTGTTTATCTTCAATGACTGCCAGGGCAAGTAAGGACCAGCAAGACAATTCCTGCCTAGCACCTTCCTAGGAGGAGAGAGAGTGCAACGTTTCATTTTAGCATTATGGCGCTCACGAGGGAGACGAACTGCCTTTGCTGTTTGTTATGCTAGGAAAGAGCAGAGCCCCAGTCTTGCTGGTTATCTGCAATGACTGCCAGGGGAAGTGAGGACCAGCAAGACAATTCCTGCCTAGCACCTTCCTTGGAGGAGTAAGAGTGCAACGTTTCATTTTAGCATTTTGGTGCTCACGAGGGAGACAAACGTATTTTGCTGTTTAAAATGCTAGGAAAGAGCAGAGCCCCAGTCTTGCTGTTTATCTTCAATGACTGCCAGGGCAAGTGAGGACCAGCAAGACAATTCCTGCCTAGCACCTTCCTAGGAGGAGAGAGAGTGCAACGTTTCATTTTAGCATTTTGGCGCTCACGAGGGAGACAAACTGCTTTGGCTGTTTGCAAGGCTAGGAAAGAGCAGAGCCCCAGTCTTGCTGTTTATCTGCAATGACTGCCAGGGCAAGTGAGGACCAGCAAGACAATTCCTGCCTAGCACATTCCTTGGAGGAGAGAGAGTGCAACGTTTCATTTTAGCATTTTGGCGCTCACGAGGGAGATGAACTGCTTCTGCTGTTTGCAAGGCTAGGAAAGAGCAGAGCCCCAGTCTTGCTGTTTATCTGCAATGACTGCCAGGGCAAGTGAGGACCAGCAAGACAATTCCTTCTCAGCACCTTCCTTGGAAGAGAGAGAATGCAACGTTTCATTTTAGTATTTTGGCGCTCACGAGGGAGACAAACTGCTTTTGCTGTTTGCAAGGCTAGGAAAGAGCAGAGCTCCAGTCTTGCTGTTTATCTGCAATGACTGCCAGGGCAAGTGAGGACCAGCAAGACAATTCCTGCCTAGCACCTTCCTTGGAGGAGAGAGAGTGCAACGTTTCATTTTAGCATTTTGGCGCTCACGAGGGAGACGAACTGCTTCTGCTGTTTGCAAGGCTAGGAAAGAGCAGAGCCCCAGTCTTGCTGTTTATCTGCAATGACTGCCAGGGCAAGTGAGGACCAGCAAGACAATTCCTGCCTAGCACCTTCCTAGGAGGAGAGAGAGTGCAACGTTTCATTTTAGCATTTTGGCGCTCACGAGGGAGAAGAACTGCTTCTGGTGTTTGCAAGGCTAGGAAAGAGCAGAGCCCCAGTCTTGCTGTTTATCTGCAATGACTGCCAGGGCAAGTGAGGACCAGCAAGACAATTCCTGCCTAGCACCTTCCTTGGAGGAGAGAGAGTGCAACGGTTCATTTTGCTTTTTGGAGTGCGAGAGTGAGAAAAAGCAGAGTGGCTGTTTGCAAGGCTAGGAAAGAGCAGAGCCCGAGTCTTGCTGTTTATCTGCAATGTCTGCCAGGGCAAGTGAGGACCAGCAAGACAATTCCTGCTTAGCACCTTCCTTGGAGGAGAGAGAATGCAACGTTTCATTTTAGTATTTTGGCGCTCACGAGGGAGACAAAATGCTTTGGCCGTTTGCAAGGCTAGGAAAGAGCAGAGCCCCAGTCTTGCTGTTTATCTGCAAGGACTGCCAGGGCAAGTGAGGACCAGCAAGACCATTCCTGCCTAGCACCTTCCTTGGAGGAGTAAGAGTGCAACGTTTCATTTTAGCATTTTGGCGCTCACGAGGGAGACAAACACTTTTTGCTGTTTGCAAGGCTAGGGAAGAGCAGAGCCCCAGTCTTGCTGTTTAACTGGAATGACTGCCAGGGCAAGTGAGGACCAGCAAGACAACTCCTGCCTAGCACCTTCCTTGGAGGAGTAAGAGTGCAACGTTTCATTTTAGCATTTTGGCGCTCACGAGGGAGACGAACTGTTTTTGCTGTTTGCAAGGCTAGGAAAGAGCAGAGCCCCAGTATTGCTGTTTATCTTAAATGACTGCCAGGGCAAGTGAGGACCAGCAAGACAATTCCTGCCTAGCACCTTCCTTGGAGGAGAGAGAGTGCAACGTTTCATTTTGCTTTTTGGAGTGCGAGAGTGAGAAAAAGCAGAGGGCCTGTTTGCAAGGCTAGGAAAGAGCAGAGCCCCAGTCTTGCTGTTTATCTGCAATGACTGCCAGGGCAAGTGAGGACCAGCAAGACAATTCCTGCCTAGCACCTTCCTTGGAGGAGAGAGAGTGCAACGTTTCATTTTAGCATTATGGCGCTCACGAGGGAGACGAAGTGCTTTTGCTGTTTGTTATGCTAGGAAAGAGCAGAGCCCCAGTCTTGCTGGTTATCTGCAATGACTGCCAGGGCAAGTGAGGACCAGCAAGACAATTCCTGCCTAGCACCTTCCTTGGAGGAGTAAGAGTGCAACGTTTCATTTTAGCATTTTGGCGCTCACGAGGGAGACAAACTGTTTTTGCTGTTTAAAAGGCTAGGAAAGAGCAGAGCCCCAGTCTTGCTGTTTATCTTCAATGACTGCCAGGGCAAGTGAGGACCAGCAAGACAATTCCTGCCTAGCACCTTCCTAGGAGGAGAGAGAGTGCAACGTTTCATTTTAGCATTTTGGCGCTCACGAGGGAGACGAACTGCTTTGGCTGTTTGCAAGGCTAGGAAAGAGCAGAGCCCCAGTCTTGCTGTTTATCTGCAATGACTGCCAGGGCAAGTGAGGACCAGCAAGACAATTCCTGCCTAGCACCTTCCTTGGAGGAGAGAGAGTGCAACGTTTCATTTTAGCATTTTGGCGCTCACGAGTGAGACAAACTGCTTTGGCCGTTTGCAAGGCTAGGAAAGAGCAGAGCCCCAGTCTTGCTGGTTATCTGCAATGACTGCCAGGGCAAGTGAGGACCAGCAAGACAATTCCTGCCTAGCACCTTCCTTGGAGGAGAGAGAGTGCAACGTTTCATTTTAGCATTTTGGCGCTCACGAGGGAGACGAACTGCATTGGCTGTTTGCAAGGCTAGGAAAGAGCAGAGCCCCAGTCTTGCTGTTTATCTGCAATGACTGCCAGGGCAAGTGAGGACCAGCAAGACAATTCCTGCCTAGCACCTTCCTAGGAGGAGAGAGAGTGCAACGTTTCATTTTAGCATTTTGGCGCTCACGAGGGAGACAAACTGCTTTGGCTTTTTCAAGGCTAGGAAAGAGCAGAGCCCCAGTCTTGCTGGTTATCTGCAATGACTGCAAGGGCAAATGAGGACCAGAAAGACAATTCCTGCCGAGCACCTTCCTTGGAGGAGTAAGAGTGCAACTTTCCATTTTAGCATTTTGGCGCTCACGAGGGAGACGAACTGTTTTTGCTGTTTGCAAGGCTAGGAAAGAGCAGAGCCCCAGTATTGCTGTTTATCTTAAATGACTGCCAGGGCAAGTGAGGACCAGCAAGACAATTCCTGCCTAGCACCTTCCTTGGAGGAGAGAGAGTGCAACGTTTCATTTTGCTTTTTGGAGTGCGAGAGTGAGAAAAAGCAGAGGGCCTGTTTGCAAGGCTAGGAAAGATCAGAGCCCCAGTCTTGCTGTTTATCTGCAATGACTGCCAGGGCAAGTGAGGACCAGCAAGACAATTCCTGCCTAGCACCTTCCTTGGAGGAGAGAGAGTGCAACGTTTCATTTTAGCATTTTGGCGCTCACGAGGGAGACAAACTGCTTTGGCTGTTTGCAAGGCTAGGAAAGAGCAGAGCCCCAGTCTTGCTGTTTATCTGCAATGACTGCCAGGGCAAGTGAGGACCAGCAAGACAATTCCTGCCTAGCACCTTCCTTGGAGGAGAGAGAGAGCAACGTTTCATTTTAGCGTTTTGGCGCTCACGAGGGAGACAAACTGCTTTGGCTGTTTGCAAGGCTAGGAAAGAGCAGAGCCCCAGTCTTGCTGTTTATCTGCAATGACTGCCAGGGCAAGTGAGGACCAGCAAGACAATTCCTGCCTAGCACCTTCCTTGGAGGATAGAGAGTGCAACGTTTCAGTTTAGTAGTTTCGGGTTCGACAGTGTGAAAAAATGCATTGCCTGTTTGCAAGTCTAGGAAAGAGCAGAGCCCCAGTATTCCTGTTTATCTGCAATGACTGCCAGGGCAAGTGAGGACCAGCAAGACAATTCCTGCCTAGCACCTTCCTTGGAGGAGAGAGAGTGCAACGTTTCATTTAAGCATTTGGCGCTCACGAGGGAGACAAACTGCTTTTGCTGTTTGCAAGGCTAGGAAAGAGCAGAGCCCCAGTCTTGCTGTTTATCTGCAATGACTGCCAGGGGAAGTGAGGACCAGCAAGACAATTCCTGCCTAGCACCTTCCTTGGAGGAGAGAGTGTGCAACGTTTCATTTTGCTTTTTGGAGTGCGAGAGTGAGAAAAAGCAGAGTGCCTGTTTGCAAGGCTAGGAAAGAGCAGAGCCCCAGTCTTGCTGTTTATCTGCAATGACTGCCAGGGCAAGTGAGGACCAGCAAGACAATTCCTGCCTAGCACCTTCCTTGGAGGAGAGAGAGTGCAACGTTTCATTTTAGCATTATGGCGCTCACGAGGGAGACGAAGTGCTTTTGCTGTTTGTTATGCTAGGAAAGAGCAGAGCCCCAGTCTTGCTGGTTATCTGCAATGACTGCCAGGGCAAGTGAGGACCAGCAAGACAATTCCTGCCTAGCACCTTCCTTGGAGGAGTAAGAGTGCAACGTTTCATTTTAGCATTTTGGCGCTCACGAGGGAGACAAAATGTTTTTGCTGTTTAAAAGGCTAGGAAAGAGCAGAGCCCCAGTCTTGCTGTTTATCTTCAATGACTGCCAGGGCAAGTGAGGACCAGCAAGACAATTCCTGCCTAGCACCTTCCTAGGAGGAGAGAGAGTGCAACGTTTCATTTTAGCATTTTGGCGCTCACGAGGGAGACGAACTGCTTTGGCTGTTTGCAAGGCTAGGAAAGAGCAGAGCCCCAGTCTTGCTGTTTATCTGCAATGACTGCCAGGGCAAGTGAGGACCAGCAAGACAATTCCTGCCTAGCACCTTCCTTGGAGGAGAGAGAGTGCAACGTTTCATTTTAGCATTTTGGCGCTCACGAGTGAGACAAACTGCTTTGGCCGTTTGCAAGGCTAGGAAAGAGCAGAGCCCCAGTCTTGCTGTTTATCTGCAATGACTGCCAGGGCAAGTGAGGACCAGCAAGACAATTCCTGCCTAGCACCTTCCTAGGAGGAGAGAGAGTGCAACGTTTCATTTTAGCATTTTGGCGCTCACGAGGGAGACAAACTGCTTTGGCTTTTTCAAGGCTAGGAAAGAGCAGAGCCCCAGTCTTGCTGGTTATCTGCAATGACTGCAAGGGCAAATGAGGACCAGAAAGACAATTCCTGCCGAGCACCTTCCTTGGAGGAGTAAGAGTGCAACTTTCCATTTTAGCATTTTGGCGCTCACGAGGGAGACGAACTTCATTGGCTGTTTGCAAGGCTAGGAAAGAGCAGAGCCCCAGTCTTGCTGTTTATCTGCAATGACTGCCAGGGCAAGTGAGGAGCAGCAAGACAATTCCTGCCTAGCACCTTCCTTGGAGGAGAGAGAGTGCAACGTTTCATTTTGCTTTTTGGAGTGCGAGAGTGAGAAAAAGCAGAGGGCCTGTTTGCAAGGCTAGGAAAGATCAGAGCCCCAGTCTTGCTGTTTATCTGCAATGACTGCCAGGGCAAGTGAGGACCAGCAAGACAATTCCTGCCTAGCACCTTCCTTGGAGGAGAGAGAGTGCAACGTTTCATTTTAGCATTTTGGCGCTCACGAGGGAGACAAACTGCTTTGGCTGTTTGCAAGGCTAGGAAAGAGCAGAGCCCCAGTCTTGCTGTTTATCTGCAATGACTGCCAGGGCAAGTGAGGACCAGCAAGACAATTCCTGCCTAGCACCTTCCTTGGAGGAGAGAGAGAGCAACGTTTCATTTTAGCGTTTTGGCGCTCACGAGGGAGACAAACTGCTTTGGCTGTTTGCAAGGCTAGGAAAGAGCAGAGCCCCAGTCTTGCTGTTTATCTGCAATGACTGCCAGGGCAAGTGAGGACCAGCAAGACAATTCCTGCCTAGCACCTTCCTTGGAGGAGAGAGAGTGCAACGTTTCATTTTAGCATTTGGCGCTCACGAGGGAGACAAACTGCTTTTGCTGTTTGCAAGGCTAGGAAAGAGCAGAGCCCCAGTCTTGCTGTTTATCTGCAATGACTGCCAGGGGAAGTGAGGACCAGCAAGACAATTCCTGCCTAGCACATTCCTTGGAGGAGAGAGTGTGCAACGTTTCATTTTTCTTTTTGGAGGGCGAGAGTGAGAAAAAGCAGAGTGCCTGTTTGCAAGGCTAGGAAAGAGCAGAGCCCCAGTCTTGCTGTTTATCTGCAATGACTGCCAGGGCAAGTGAGAACCAGCAAGACAATTCCTGCCTAGCACCTTCCTTGGAGGAGAGAGAGTGCAACGTTTCATTTTAGCATTTTGGCGCTCACGAGGGAGACAAACTGCTTCTGCTGTTTGCAAGGCTAGGAAAGAGCAGAGCCCCAGTCTTGCTGTTTATCTGCAATGACTGCCAGGGCAAGTGAGGACCAGCAAGACAATTCCTGCCTAGCACCTTCCTTGGAGGAGAGAGTGTGCAACGTTTCATTTTGCTTTTTGGAGTGCGAGAGTGAGAAAAAGCAGAGTGCCTGTTTGCAAGGCTAGGAAAGAGCAGAGCCCCAGTCTTGCTGGTTATCTGCAATGACTGCCAGGGCAAGTGAGAACCAGCAAGACAATTCCTGCCTAGCACCTTCCTTGGAGGAGAGAGCGTGCAACATTTCATTTTAGCATTTAAGCGCTCACGAGGGAGACGAACTGCATTGGCTGTTTGCAAGGCTAGGAAAGAGCAGAGCCCCAGTCTTGCTGTTTATCTGCAATGACTGCCAGGGCAAGTGAGGACCAGCAAGACAATTCCTGCCTAGCACCTTCCTTGGAGGAGAGAGAGTGCAACGTTTCATTTTAGCATTATGGCGCTCACGAGGGAGACGAAGTGCTTTTGCTGTTTAAAAGGCTAGGAAAGAGCAGAGCCCCAGTCTTGCTGTTTATCTTCAATGACTGCCAGGGCAAGTGAGGACCAGCAAGACAATTCCTGCCTAGCACCTTCCTAGGAGGAGAGAGAGTGCAACGTTTCATTTTAGCATTTTGGTGCTCACGAGGGAGACGAACTGCTTTGGCTGTTTGCAAGGCTAGGAAAGAGCAGAGCCCCAGTCTTGCTGTTTATCTGCAATGACTGCCAGGGCAAGTGAGGACCAGCAAGACAATTCCTGCCTAGCACCTTCCTTGGAGGAGTAAGAGTGCAACGTTTCATTTTAGCATTTTGGCGCTCACGAGGGAGACAAACTGCTTTGGCCGTTTGCAAGGCTAGGAAAGAGCAGAGCCCCAGTCTTGCTGGTTATCTGCAATGACTGCCAGGGCAAGTGAGGACCAGCAAGACAATTCCTGCCTAGCACCTTCCTAGGAGGAGAGAGAGTGCAACGTTTCATTTTAGCATTTTGGCGCTCACGAGGGAGACAAACTGCTTTGGCTTTTTCAAGGCTAGGAAAGAGCAGAGCCCCAGTCTTGCTGGTTATCTGCAATGACTGCAAGGGCAAATGAGGACCAGAAAGACAATTCCTGCCGAGCACCTTCCTTGGAGGAGTAAGAGTGCAACTTTCCATTTTAGCATTTTGGCGCTCACGAGGGAGACGAACTTCATTGGCTGTTTGCAAGGCTAGGAAAGAGCAGAGCCCCAGTCTTGCTGTTTATCTGCAATGACTGCCAGGGCAAGTGAGGAGCAGCAAGACAATTCCTGCCTAGCACCTTCCTTGGAGGAGAGAGAGTGCAACGTTTCATTTTGCTTTTTGGAGTGCGAGAGTGAGAAAAAGCAGAGGGCCTGTTTGCAAGGCTAGGAAAGATCAGAGCCCCAGTCTTGCTGTTTATCTGCAATGACTGCCAGGGCAAGTGAGGACCAGCAAGACAATTCCTGCCTAGCACCTTCCTTGGAGGAGAGAGAGTGCAACGTTTCATTTTAGCATTTTGGCGCTCACGAGGGACACAAACTGCTTTGGCTG
Organism: Phaethon aethereus; assembly: GCF_964289735.1. NCBI lineage: Eukaryota > Metazoa > Chordata > Aves > Phaethontiformes > Phaethontidae > Phaethon > Phaethon aethereus. The sequence goes on along the minus strand of NW_028114086.1, from coordinate 40,001 downwards.
TTTGCAAGGCTAGGAAAGAGCAGAGCCCCAGTCTTGCTGTTTATCTGCAATGACTGCCAGGGCAAGTGAGGACCAGCAAGACAATTCCTGCCTAGCACCTTCCTTGGAGGAGAGAGAGAGCAACGTTTCATTTTAGCGTTTTGGCGCTCACGAGGGAGACAAACTGCTTTGGCTGTTTGCAAGGCTAGGAAAGAGCAGAGCCCCAGTCTTGCTGTTTATCTGCAATGACTGCCAGGGCAAGTGAGGACCAGCAAGACAATTCCTGCCTAGCACCTTCCTTGGAGGAGTAAGAGTGCAACGTTTCAGTTTAGTAGTTTCGGGTTCGACAGTGTGAAAAAATGCATTGCCTGTTTGCAAGTCTAGGAAAGAGCAGAGCCCCAGTATTCCTGTTTATCTGCAATGACTGCCAGGGCAAGTGAGGACCAGCAAGACAATTCCTGCCTAGCACCTTCCTTGGAGGAGAGAGAGTGCAACGTTTCATTTTAGCATTTGGCGCTCACGAGGGAGACAAACTGCTTTGGCTTTTTCAAGGCTAGGAAAGAGCAGAGCCCCAGTCTTGCTGTTTATCTGCAATGACTGCCAGGGGAAGTGAGGACCAGCAAGACAATTCCTGCCTAGCACATTCCTTGGAGGAGAGAGTGTGCAACGTTTCATTTTTCTTTTTGGAGGGCGAGAGTGAGAAAAAGCAGAGTGCCTGTTTGCAAGGCTAGGAAAGAGCAGAGCCCCAGTCTTGCTGTTTATCTGCAATGACTGCCAGGGCAAGTGAGAACCAGCAAGACAATTCCTGCCTAGCACCTTCCTTGGAGGAGAGAGAGTGCAACGTTTCATTTTAGCATTTTGGCGCTCACGAGGGAGACAAACTGCTTCTGCTGTTTGCAAGGCTAGGAAAGAGCAGAGCCCCAGTCTTGCTGTTTATCTGCAATGACTGCCAGGGCAAGTGAGGACCAGCAAGACAATTCCTGCCTAGCACCTTCCTTGGAGGAGAGAGTGTGCAACGTTTCATTTTGCTTTTTGGAGTGCGAGAGTGAGAAAAAGCAGAGTGCCTGTTTGCAAGGCTAGGAAAGAGCAGAGCCCCAGTCTTGCTGTTTATCTGCAATGACTGCCAGGGCAAGTGAGAACCAGCAAGACAATTCCTGCCTAGCACCTTCCTTGGAGGAGAGAGCGTGCAACATTTCATTTTAGCATTTAAGCGCTCACGAGGGAGACGAACTGCATTGGCTGTTTGCAAGGCTAGGAAAGAGCAGAGCCCCAGTCTTGCTGTTTATCTGCAATGACTGCCAGGGCAAGTGAGGACCAGCAAGACAATTCCTGCCTAGCACCTTCCTTGGAGGAGAGAGAGTGCAACGTTTCATTTTAGCATTATGGCGCTCACGAGGGAGACGAAGTGCTTTTGCTGTTTGTTATGCTAGGAAAGAGCAGAGCCCCAGTCTTGCTGGTTATCTGCAATGACTGCCAGGGCAAGTGAGGACCAGCAAGACAATTCCTGCCTAGCACCTTCCTTGGAGGAGTAAGAGTGCAACGTTTCATTTTAGCATTTTGGCGCTCACGAGGGAGACAAACTGTTTTTGCTGTTTAAAAGGCTAGGAAAGAGCAGAGCCCCAGTCTTGCTGTTTATCTTCAATGACTGCCAGGGCAAGTGAGGACCAGCAAGACAATTCCTGCCTAGCACCTTCCTAGGAGGAGAGAGAGTGCAACGTTTCATTTTAGCATTTTGGCGCTCACGAGGGAGACGAACTGCTTTGGCTGTTTGCAAGGCTAGGAAAGAGCAGAGCCCCAGTCTTGCTGTTTATCTGCAATGACTGCCAGGGCAAGTGAGGACCAGCAAGACCATTCCTGCCTAGGACCTTCCTTGCAGGAGAGAGAGTGCAACGTTTCATTTTAGCATTTTGGCGGTCACGAGGGAGACAAACTGCTTTGGCTGTTTGCAAGGCTAGCAAAGAGCAGAGCCCCAGTCTTGCTGTTTATCTGCAATGACTGCCAGGGCAAGTGAGGAGCAGCAAGACAATTCCTGCCTAGCACCTTCCTTGGAGGAGAGAGAGAGCAACGTTTCATTTTAGCGTTTTGGCGCTCACGAGGGAGACAAACTGCTTTGGCTGTTTGCAAGGCTAGGAAAGAGCAGAGCCCCAGTCTTGCTGTTTATCTGCAATGACTGCCAGGGCAAGTGAGGACCAGCAAGACAATTCCTGCCTAGCACCTTCCTTGGAGGATAGAGAGTGCAACGTTTCAGTTTAGTAGTTTCGGGTTCGACAGTGTGAAAAAATGCATTGCCTGTTTGCAAGTCTAGGAAAGAGCAGAGCCCCAGTATTCCTGTTTATCTGCAATGACTGCCAGGGCAAGTGAGGACCAGCAAGACAATTCCTGCCTAGCACCTTCCTTGGAGGAGAGAGAGTGCAACGTTTCATTTAAGCATTTGGCGCTCACGAGGGAGACAAACTGCTTTTGCTGTTTGCAAGGCTAGGAAAGAGCAGAGCCCCAGTCTTGCTGTTTATCTGCAATGACTGCCAGGGGAAGTGAGGACCAGCAAGACAATTCCTGCCTAGCACCTTCCTTGGAGGAGAGAGTGTGCAACGTTTCATTTTGCTTTTTGGAGTGCGAGAGTGAGAAAAAGCAGAGTGCCTGTTTGCAAGGCTAGGAAAGAGCAGAGCCCCAGTCTTGCTGTTTATCTGCAATGACTGCCAGGGCAAGTGAGGACCAGCAAGACAATTCCTGCCTAGCACCTTCCTTGGAGGAGAGAGAGTGCAACGTTTCATTTTAGCATTATGGCGCTCACGAGGGAGACGAAGTGCTTTTGCTGTTTGTTATGCTAGGAAAGAGCAGAGCCCCAGTCTTGCTGGTTATCTGCAATGACTGCCAGGGCAAGTGAGGACCAGCAAGACAATTCCTGCCTAGCACCTTCCTTGGAGGAGTAAGAGTGCAACGTTTCATTTTAGCATTTTGGCGCTCACGAGGGAGACAAACTGTTTTTGCTGTTTAAAAGGCTAGGAAAGAGCAGAGCCCCAGTCTTGCTGTTTATCTTCAATGACTGCCAGGGCAAGTGAGGACCAGCAAGACAATTCCTGCCTAGCACCTTCCTAGGAGGAGAGAGAGTGCAACGTTTCATTTTAGCATTTTGGCGCTCACGAGGGAGACGAACTGCTTTGGCTGTTTGCAAGGCTAGGAAAGAGCAGAGCCCCAGTCTTGCTGTTTATCTGCAATGACTGCCAGGGCAAGTGAGGACCAGCAAGACAATTCCTGCCTAGCACCTTCCTTGGAGGAGAGAGAGTGCAACGTTTCATTTTAGCATTTTGGCGCTCACGAGTGAGACAAACTGCTTTGGCCGTTTGCAAGGCTAGGAAAGAGCAGAGCCCCAGTCTTGCTGGTTATCTGCAATGACTGCCAGGGCAAGTGAGGACCAGCAAGACAATTCCTGCCTAGCACCTTCCTTGGAGGAGAGAGAGTGCAACGTTTCATTTTAGCATTTTGGCGCTCACGAGGGAGACGAACTGCATTGGCTGTTTGCAAGGCTAGGAAAGAGCAGAGCCCCAGTCTTGCTGTTTATCTGCAATGACTGCCAGGGCAAGTGAGGACCAGCAAGACAATTCCTGCCTAGCACCTTCCTAGGAGGAGAGAGAGTGCAACGTTTCATTTTAGCATTTTGGCGCTCACGAGGGAGACAAACTGCTTTGGCTTTTTCAAGGCTAGGAAAGAGCAGAGCCCCAGTCTTGCTGGTTATCTGCAATGACTGCAAGGGCAAATGAGGACCAGAAAGACAATTCCTGCCGAGCACCTTCCTTGGAGGAGTAAGAGTGCAACTTTCCATTTTAGCATTTTGGCGCTCACGAGGGAGACGAACTTCATTGGCTGTTTGCAAGGCTAGGAAAGAGCAGAGCCCCAGTCTTGCTGTTTATCTGCAATGACTGCCAGGGCAAGTGAGGAGCAGCAAGACAATTCCTGCCTAGCACCTTCCTTGGAGGAGAGAGAGTGCAACGTTTCATTTTGCTTTTTGGAGTGCGAGAGTGAGAAAAAGCAGAGGGCCTGTTTGCAAGGCTAGGAAAGATCAGAGCCCCAGTCTTGCTGTTTATCTGCAATGACTGCCAGGGCAAGTGAGGACCAGCAAGACAATTCCTACCTAGCACCTTCCTTGGAGGAGAGAGAGTGCAACGTTTCATTTTAGCATTTTGGCGCTCACGAGGGAGACAAACTGCTTTGGCTGTTTGCAAGGCTAGGAAAGAGCAGAGCCCCAGTCTTGCTGTTTATCTGCAATGACTGCCAGGGCAAGTGAGGACCAGCAAGACAATTCCTGCCTAGCACCTTCCTTGGAGGAGAGAGAGAGCAACGTTTCATTTTAGCGTTTTGGCGCTCACGAGGGAGACAAACTGCTTTGGCTGTTTGCAAGGCTAGGAAAGAGCAGAGCCCCAGTCTTGCTGTTTATCTGCAATGACTGCCAGGGCAAGTGAGGACCAGCAAGACAATTCCTGCCTAGCACCTTCCTTGGAGGATAGAGAGTGCAACGTTTCAGTTTAGTAGTTTCGGGTTCGACAGTGTGAAAAAATGCATTGCCTGTTTGCAAGTCTAGGAAAGAGCAGAGCCCCAGTATTCCTGTTTATCTGCAATGACTGCCAGGGCAAGTGAGGACCAGCAAGACAATTCCTGCCTAGCACCTTCCTTGGAGGAGAGAGAGTGCAACGTTTCATTTTAGCATTTGGCGCTCACGAGGGAGACAAACTGCTTTTGCTGTTTGCAAGGCTAGGAAAGAGCAGAGCCCCAGTCTTGCTGTTTATCTGCAATGACTGCCAGGGGAAGTGAGGACCAGCAAGACAATTCCTGCCTAGCACATTCCTTGGAGGAGAGAGTGTGCAACGTTTCATTTTTCTTTTTGGAGGGCGAGAGTGAGAAAAAGCAGAGTGCCTGTTTGCAAGGCTAGGAAAGAGCAGAGCCCCAGTCTTGCTGTTTATCTGCAATGACTGCCAGGGCAAGTGAGAACCAGCAAGACAATTCCTGCCTAGCACCTTCCTTGGAGGAGAGAGAGTGCAACGTTTCATTTTAGCATTTTGGCGCTCACGAGGGAGACAAACTGCTTCTGCTGTTTGCAAGGCTAGGAAAGAGCAGAGCCCCAGTCTTGCTGTTTATCTGCAATGACTGCCAGGGCAAGTGAGGACCAGCAAGACAATTCCTGCCTAGCACCTTCCTTGGAGGAGAGAGTGTGCAACGTTTCATTTTGCTTTTTGGAGTGCGAGAGTGAGAAAAAGCAGAGTGCCTGTTTGCAAGGCTAGGAAAGAGCAGAGCCCCAGTCTTGCTGTTTATCTGCAATGACTGCCAGGGCAAGTGAGAACCAGCAAGACAATTCCTGCCTAGCACCTTCCTTGGAGGAGAGAGCGTGCAACATTTCATTTTAGCATTTAAGCGCTCACGAGGGAGACGAACTGCATTGGCTGTTTGCAAGGCTAGGAAAGAGCAGAGCCCCAGTCTTGCTGTTTATCTGCAATGACTGCCAGGGCAAGTGAGAACCAGCAAGACAATTCCTGCCTAGCACCTTCCTTGGAGGAGAGAGAGTGCAACGTTTCATTTTAGCATTATGGCGCTCACGAGGGAGACGAAGTGCTTTTGCTGTTTGTTATGCTAGGAAAGAGCAGAGCCCCAGTCTTGCTGGTTATCTGCAATGACTGCCAGGGCAAGTGAGGACCAGCAAGACAATTCCTGCCTAGCACCTTCCTTGGAGGAGAGAGAGAGCAACGTTTCATTTTAGCGTTTTGGCGCTCACGAGGGAGACAAACTGTTTTTGCTGTTTAAAAGGCTAGGAAAGAGCAGAGCCCCAGTCTTGCTGTTTATCTTCAATGACTGCCAGGGCAAGTGAGGACCAGCAAGACAATTCCTGCCTAGCACCTTCCTAGGAGGAGAGAGAGTGCAACGTTTCATTTTAGCATTTTGGCGCTCACGAGGGAGACGAACTGCTTTGGCTGTTTGCAAGGCTAGGAAAGAGCAGAGCCCCAGTCTTGCTGTTTATCTGCAATGACTGCCAGGGCAAGTGAGGACCAGCAAGACAATTCCTGCCTAGCACCTTCCTTGGAGGAGAGAGAGTGCAACGTTTCATTTTAGCATTTTGGCGCTCACGAGTGAGACAAACTGCTTTGGCCGTTTGCAAGGCTAGGAAAGAGTAGAGCCCCAGTCTTGCTGGTTATCTGCAATGACTGCCAGGGCAAGTGAGGACCAGCAAGACAATTCCTGCCTAGCACCTTCCTAGGAGGAGAGAGAGTGCAACGTTTCATTTTAGCATTTTGGCGCTCACGAGGGAGACAAACTGCTTTGGCTTTTTCAAGGCTAGGAAAGAGCAGAGCCCCAGTCTTGCTGGTTATCTGCAATGACTGCAAGGGCAAATGAGGACCAGAAAGACAATTCCTGCCGAGCACCTTCCTTGGAGGAGTAAGAGTGCAACTTTCCATTTTAGCATTTTGGCGCTCACGAGGGAGACGAACTTCATTGGCTGTTTGCAAGGCTAGGAAAGAGCAGAGCCCCAGTCTTGCTGTTTATCTGCAATGACTGCCAGGGCAAGTGAGGAGCAGCAAGACAATTCCTGCCTAGCACCTTCCTTGGAGGAGAGAGAGTGCAACGTTTCATTTTGCTTTTTGGAGTGCGAGAGTGAGAAAAAGCAGAGGGCCTGTTTGCAAGGCTAGGAAAGATCAGAGCCCCAGTCTTGCTGTTTATCTGCAATGACTGCCAGGGCAAGTGAGGACCAGCAAGACAATTCCTGCCTAGCACCTTCCTTGGAGGAGAGAGAGTGCAACGTTTCATTTTAGCATTTTGGCGCTCACGAGGGAGACAAACTGCTTTGGCTGTTTGCAAGGCTAGGAAAGAGCAGAGCCCCAGTCTTGCTGTTTATCTGCAATGACTGCCAGGGCAAGTGAGGACCAGCAAGACAATTCCTGCCTAGCACCTTCCTTGGAGGAGAGAGAGAGCAACGTTTCATTTTAGCGTTTTGGCGCTCACGAGGGAGACAAACTGCTTTGGCTGTTTGCAAGGCTAGGAAAGAGCAGAGCCCCAGTCTTGCTGTTTATCTGCAATGACTGCCAGGGCAAGTGAGGACCAGCAAGACAATTCCTGCCTAGCACCTTCCTTGGAGGATAGAGAGTGCAACGTTTCAGTTTAGTAGTTTCGGGTTCGACAGTGTGAAAAAATGCATTGCCTGTTTGCAAGTCTAGGAAAGAGCAGAGCCCCAGTATTCCTGTTTATCTGCAATGACTGCCAGGGCAAGTGAGGACCAGCAAGACAATTCCTGCCTAGCACCTTCCTTGGAGGAGAGAGAGTGCAACGTTTCATTTTAGCATTTGGCGCTCACGAGGGAGACAAACTGCTTTGGCTTTTTCAAGGCTAGGAAAGAGCAGAGCCCCAGTCTTGCTGTTTATCTGCAATGACTGCCAGGGGAAGTGAGGACCAGCAAGACAATTCCTGCCTAGCACCTTCCTTGGAGGAGAGAGAGTGCAACGTTTCATTTTAGCATTTTGGCGCTCACGAGTGAGACAAACTGCTTTGGCCGTTTGCAAGGCTAGGAAAGAGTAGAGCCCCAGTCTTGCTGTTTATCTGCAATGACTGCCAGGGCAAGTGAGGACCAGCAAGACAATTCCTGCCTAGCACCTTCCTTGGAGGAGAGAGAGTGCAACGTTTCATTTTAGCATTTTGGCGCTCACGAGTGAGACAAACTGCTTTGGCCGTTTGCAAGGCTAGGAAAGAGTAGAGCCCCAGTCTTGCTGGTTATCTGCAATGACTGCCAGGGCAAGTGAGGACCAGCAAGACAATTCCTGCCTAGCACCTTCCTAGGAGGAGAGAGAGTGCAACGTTTCATTTTAGCATTTTGGCGCTCACGAGGGAGACAAACTGCTTTGGCTTTTTCAAGGCTAGGAAAGAGCAGAGCCCCAGTCTTGCTGGTTATCTGCAATGACTGCAAGGGCAAATGAGGACCAGAAAGACAATTCCTGCCGAGCACCTTCCTTGGAGGAGTAAGAGTGCAACTTTCCATTTTAGCATTTTGGCGCTCACGAGGGAGACGAACTTCATTGGCTGTTTGCAAGGCTAGGAAAGAGCAGAGCCCCAGTCTTGCTGTTTATCTGCAATGACTGCCAGGGCAAGTGAGGAGCAGCAAGACAATTCCTGCCTAGCACCTTCCTTGGAGGAGAGAGAGTGCAACGTTTCATTTTGCTTTTTGGAGTGCGAGAGTGAGAAAAAGCAGAGGGCCTGTTTGCAAGGCTAGGAAAGATCAGAGCCCCAGTCTTGCTGTTTATCTGCAATGACTGCCAGGGCAAGTGAGGACCAGCAAGACAATTCCTGCCTAGCACCTTCCTTGGAGGAGAGAGAGTGCAACGTTTCATTTTAGCATTTTGGCGCTCACGAGGGAGACAAACTGCTTTGGCTGTTTGCAAGGCTAGGAAAGAGCAGAGCCCCAGTCTTGCTGTTTATCTGCAATGACTGCCAGGGCAAGTGAGGACCAGCAAGACAATTCCTGCCTAGCACCTTCCTTGGAGGAGAGAGAGAGCAACGTTTCATTTTAGCGTTTTGGCGCTCACGAGGGAGACAAACTGCTTTGGCTGTTTGCAAGGCTAGGAAAGAGCAGAGCCCCAGTCTTGCTGTTTATCTGCAATGACTGCCAGGGCAAGTGAGGACCAGCAAGACAATTCCTGCCTAGCACCTTCCTTGGAGGATAGAGAGTGCAACGTTTCAGTTTAGTAGTTTCGGGTTCGACAGTGTGAAAAAATGCATTGCCTGTTTGCAAGTCTAGGAAAGAGCAGAGCCCCAGTATTCCTGTTTATCTGCAATGACTGCCAGGGCAAGTGAGGACCAGCAAGACAATTCCTGCCTAGCACCTTCCTTGGAGGAGAGAGAGTGCAACGTTTCATTTTAGCATTTGGCGCTCACGAGGGAGACAAACTGCTTTGGCTTTTTCAAGGCTAGGAAAGAGCAGAGCCCCAGTCTTGCTGTTTATCTGCAATGACTGCCAGGGGAAGTGAGGACCAGCAAGACAATTCCTGCCTAGCACATTCCTTGGAGGAGAGAGTGTGCAACGTTTCATTTTTCTTTTTGGAGGGCGAGAGTGAGAAAAAGCAGAGTGCCTGTTTGCAAGGCTAGGAAAGAGCAGAGCCCCAGTCTTGCTGTTTATCTGCAATGACTGCCAGGGCAAGTGAGAACCAGCAAGACAATTCCTGCCTAGCACCTTCCTTGGAGGAGAGAGAGTGCAACGTTTCATTTTAGCATTTTGGCGCTCACGAGGGAGACAAACTGCTTCTGCTGTTTGCAAGGCTAGGAAAGAGCAGAGCCCCAGTCTTGCTGTTTATCTGCAATGACTGCCAGGGCAAGTGAGGACCAGCAAGACAATTCCTGCCTAGCACCTTCCTTGGAGGAGAGAGTGTGCAACGTTTCATTTTGCTTTTTGGAGTGCGAGAGTGAGAAAAAGCAGAGTGCCTGTTTGCAAGGCTAGGAAAGAGCAGAGCCCCAGTCTTGCTGTTTATCTGCAATGACTGCCAGGGCAAGTGAGAACCAGCAAGACAATTCCTGCCTAGCACCTTCCTTGGAGGAGAGAGCGTGCAACATTTCATTTTAGCATTTAAGCGCTCACGAGGGAGACGAACTGCATTGGCTGTTTGCAAGGCTAGGAAAGAGCAGAGCCCCAGTCTTGCTGTTTATCTGCAATGACTGCCAGGGCAAGTGAGGACCAGCAAGACAATTCCTGCCTAGCACCTTCCTTGGAGGAGAGAGAGTGCAACGTTTCATTTTAGCATTATGGCGCTCACGAGGGAGACGAAGTGCTTTTGCTGTTTGTTATGCTAGGAAAGAGCAGAGCCCCAGTCTTGCTGGTTATCTGCAATGACTGCCAGGGCAAGTGAGGACCAGCAAGACAATTCCTGCCTAGCACCTTCCTTGGAGGAGTAAGAGTGCAACGTTTCATTTTAGCATTTTGGCGCTCACGAGGGAGACAAACTGTTTTTGCTGTTTAAAAGGCTAGGAAAGAGCAGAGCCCCAGTCTTGCTGTTTATCTTCAATGACTGCCAGGGCAAGTGAGGACCAGCAAGACAATTCCTGCCTAGCACCTTCCTAGGAGGAGAGAGAGTGCAACGTTTCATTTTAGCATTTTGGCGCTCACGAGGGAGACGAACTGCTTTGGCTGTTTGCAAGGCTAGGAAAGAGCAGAGCCCCAGTCTTGCTGTTTATCTGCAATGACTGCCAGGGCAAGTGAGGACCAGCAAGACCATTCCTGCCTAGGACCTTCCTTGCAGGAGAGAGAGTGCAACGTTTCATTTTAGCATTTTGGCGGTCACGAGGGAGACAAACTGCTTTGGCTGTTTGCAAGGCTAGCAAAGAGCAGAGCCCCAGTCTTGCTGTTTATCTGCAATGACTGCCAGGGCAAGTGAGGAGCAGCAAGACAATTCCTGCCTAGCACCTTCCTTGGAGGAGAGAGAGTGCAACGTTTCATTTTGCTTTTTGGAGTGCGAGAGTGAGAAAAAGCAGAGGGCCTGTTTGCAAGGCTAGGAAAGATCAGAGCCCCAGTCTTGCTGTTTATCTGCAATGACTGCCAGGGCAAGTGAGGACCAGCAAGACAATTCCTGCCTAGCACCTTCCTTGGAGGAGAGAGAGTGCAACGTTTCATTTTAGCATTTTGGCGCTCACGAGGGAGACAAACTGCTTTGGCTGTTTGCAAGGCTAGGAAAGAGCAGAGCCCCAGTCTTGCTGTTTATCTGCAATGACTGCCAGGGCAAGTGAGGACCAGCAAGACAATTCCTGCCTAGCACCTTCCTTGGAGGAGAGAGAGAGCAACGTTTCATTTTAGCGTTTTGGCGCTCACGAGGGAGACAAACTGCTTTGGCTGTTTGCAAGGCTAGGAAAGAGCAGAGCCCCAGTCTTGCTGTTTATCTGCAATGACTGCCAGGGCAAGTGAGGACCAGCAAGACAATTCCTGCCTAGCACCTTCCTTGGAGGATAGAGAGTGCAACGTTTCAGTTTAGCAGTTTCGGGTTCGACAGTGTGAAAAAATGCATTGCCTGTTTGCAAGTCTAGGAAAGAGCAGAGCCCCAGTATTCCTGTTTATCTGCAATGACTGCCAGGGCAAGTGAGGACCAGCAAGACAATTCCTGCCTAGCACCTTCCTTGGAGGAGAGAGTGTGCAACGTTTCATTTTTCTTTTTGGAGGGCGAGAGTGAGAAAAAGCAGAGTGCCTGTTTGCAAGGCTAGGAAAGAGCAGAGCCCCAGTCTTGCTGTTTATCTGCAATGACTGCCAGGGCAAGTGAGAACCAGCAAGACAATTCCTGCCTAGCACCTTCCTTGGAGGAGAGAGAGTGCAACGTTTCATTTTAGCATTTTGGCGCTCACGAGGGAGACAAACTGCTTTGGCTGTTTGCAAGGCTAGGAAAGAGCAGAGCCCCAGTCTTGCTGTTTATCTGCAATGACTGCCAGGGCAAGTGAGGACCAGCAAGACAATTCCTGCCTAGCACCTTCCTTGGAGGAGAGAGTGTGCAACGTTTCATTTTGCTTTTTGGAGTGCGAGAGTGAGAAAAAGCAGAGTGCCTGTTTGCAAGGCTAGGAAAGAGCAGAGCCCCAGTCTTGCTGTTTATCTGCAATGACTGCCAGGGCAAGTGAGAACCAGCAAGACAATTCCTGCCTAGCACCTTCCTTGGAGGAGAGAGCGTGCAACATTTCATTTTAGCATTTAAGCGCTCACGAGGGAGACGAACTGCATTGGCTGTTTGCAAGGCTAGGAAAGAGCAGAGCCCCAGTCTTGCTGTTTATCTGCAATGACTGCCAGGGCAAGTGAGGACCAGCAAGACAATTCCTGCCTAGCACCTTCCTTGGAGGAGAGAGTGTGCAACGTTTCATTTTGCTTTTTGGCGTGCGAGAGTGAGAAAAAGCAGAGTGCCTGTTTGCAAGGCTAGGAAAGAGCAGAGCCCCAGTCTTGCTGTTTATCTGCAATGACTGCCAGGGCAAGTGAGAACCAGCAAGACAATTCCGGCCTAGCACCTTCCTTGGAGGAGAGAGCGTGCAACATTTCATTTTAGCATTTAAGCGCTCACGAGGGAGACGAACTGCATTGGCTGTTTGCAAGTCTAGGAAAGAGCAGAGCCCCAGTCTTGCTGTTTATCTGCAATGACTGCCAGGGCAAGTGAGGACCAGCAAGACAATTCCTGCCTAGCACCTTCCTTGGAGGAGAGAGAGTGCAACGTTTCATTTTAGCATTATGGCGCTCACGAGGGAGACGAAGTGCTTTTGCTGTTTGTTATGCTAGGAAAGAGCAGAGCCCCAGTCTTGCTGGTTATCTGCAATGACTGCCAGGGCAAGTGAGGACCAGCAAGACAATTCCTGCCTAGCACCTTCCTTGGAGGAGTAAGAGTGCAACGTTTCATTTTAGCATTTTGGCGCTCACGAGGGAGACAAACTGTTTTTGCTGTTTAAAAGGCTAGGAAAGAGCAGAGCCCCAGTCTTGCTGTTTATCTTCAATGACTGCCAGGGCAAGTGAGGACCAGCAAGACAATTCCTGCCTAGCACCTTCCTAGGAGGAGAGAGAGTGCAACGTTTCATTTTAGCATTTTGGCGCTCACGAGGGAGACGAACTGCTTTGGCTGTTTGCAAGGCTAGGAAAGAGCAGAGCCCCAGTCTTGCTGTTTATCTGCAATGACTGCCAGGGCAAGTGAGGACCAGCAAGACAATTCCTGCCTAGCACCTTCCTTGGAGGAGAGAGAGTGCAACGTTTCATTTTAGCATTTTGGCGCTCACGAGTGAGACAAACTGCTTTGGCCGTTTGCAAGGCTAGGAAAGAGCAGAGCCCCAGTCTTGCTGTTTATCTGCAATGACTGCCAGGGCAAGTGAGGACCAGCAAGACAATTCCTGCCTAGCACCTTCCTAGGAGGAGAGAGAGTGCAACGTTTCATTTTAGCATTTTGGCGCTCACGAGGGAGAAGAACTGCTTCTGCTGTTTGCAAGGCTAGGAAAGAGCAGAGCCCCAGTCTTGCTGTTTATCTGCAATGACTGCCAGGGCAAGTGAGGACCAGCAAGACAATTCCTGCTTAGCACCTTCCTTGGAGGAGAGAGAATGCAACGTTTCATTTTAGTATTTTGGCGCTCACGAGGGAGACAAAATGCTTTGGCCGTTTGCAAGGCTAGGAAAGAGCAGAGCCCCAGTCTTGCTGTTTATCTGCAAGGACTGCCAGGGCAAGTGAGGACCAGCAAGACCATTCCTGCCTAGCACCTTCCTTGGAGGAGTAAGAGTGCAACGTTTCATTTTAGCATTTTGGCGCTCACGAGGGAGACAAACACTTTTTGCTGTTTCCAAGGCTAGGGAAGAGCAGAGCCCCAGTCTTGCTGTTTAACTGGAATGACTGCCAGGGCAAGTGAGGACCAGCAAGACAACTCCTGCCTAGCACCTTCCTTGGAGGATTAAGAGTGCAACGTTTCATTTTAGCATTTTGGCGCTCACGAGGGAGACGAACTGTTTTTGCTGTTTGCAAGGCTAGGAAAGAGCAGAGCCCCAGTATTGCTGTTTATCTTAAATGACTGCCAGGGCAAGTGAGGACCAGCAAGACAATTCCTGCTTAGCACCTTCCTTGGAGGAGAGAGAGTGCAACGTTTCATTTTAGCATTTTGGCGCTCACGAGGGAGACGAACTGCTTTGGCTGTTTGCAAGGCTAGGAAAGAGCAGAGCCCCAGTCCTGCTGTTTATCTGCAATGACTGCCAGGGCAAGTGAGGACCAGCAAGACCATTCCTGCCTAGGACCTTCCTTGCAGGAGAGAGAGTGCAACGTTTCATTTTAGCATTTTGGCGGTCACGAGGGAGACAAACTGCTTTGGCTGTTTGCAAGGCTAGCAAAGAGCAGAGCCCCAGTCTTGCTGTTTATCTGCAATGACTGCCAGGGCAAGTGAGGAGCAGCAAGACAATTCCTGCCTAGCACCTTCCTTGGAGGAGAGAGAGTGCAACGTTTCATTTTGCTTTTTGGAGTGCGAGAGTGAGAAAAAGCAGAGGGCCTGTTTGCAAGGCTAGGAAAGATCAGAGCCCCAGTCTTGCTGTTTATCTGCAATGACTGCCAGGGCAAGTGAGGACCAGCAAGACAATTCCTGCCTAGCACCTTCCTTGGAGGAGAGAGAGTGCAACGTTTCATTTTAGCATTTTGGCGCTCACGAGGGAGACAAACTGCTTTGGCTGTTTGCAAGGCTAGGAAAGAGCAGAGCCCCAGTCTTGCTGTTTATCTGCAATGACTGCCAGGGCAAGTGAGGACCAGCAAGACAATTCCTGCCTAGCACCTTCCTTGGAGGAGAGAGAGAGCAACGTTTCATTTTAGTATTTTGGCGCTCACGAGGGAGACAAAATGCTTTGGCCGTTTGCAAGGCTAGGAAAGAGCAGAGCCCCAGTCTTGCTGTTTATCTGCAAGGACTGCCAGGGCAAGTGAGGACCAGCAAGACAATTCCTGCCTAGCACCTTCCTTGGAGGAGTAAGAGTGCAACGTTTCAGTTTAGCAGTTTCGGGTTCGACAGCGTGAAAAAATGCATTGCCGGTTTGCAAGTCTAGGAAAGAGCAGAGCCCCAGTATTCCTGTTTATCTGCAATGACTGCCAGGGCAAGTGAGGACCAGCAAGACAATTCCTGCCTAGCACCTTCCTTGGAGGAGAGAGAGTGCAACGTTTCATTTTAGCATTTGGCGCTCACGAGGGAGACAAACTGCTTTTGCTGTTTGCAAGGCTAGGAAAGAGCAGAGCCCCAGTCTTGCTGGTTATCTGCAATGACTGCCAGGGCAAGTGAGGACCAGCAAGACAATTCCTGCCTAGCACCTTCCTTGGAGGAGAGAGAGTGCAACGTTTCATTTTGCTTTTTGGAGTGCGAGAGTGAGAAAAAGCAGAATGCCTGTTTGCAAGGCGAGGAAAGAGCAGAGCCCCAGTCTTGCTGTTTATCTGCAATGACTGCCAGGGCAAGTGAGGACCAGCAAGACAATTCCTGCCTAGCACCTTCCTTGGAGGAGAGAGAGTGCAACGTTTCATTTTAGCATTTTGGCGCTCACGAGGGAGACAAACTGCTTTTGCTGTTTGCAAGGCTAGGAAAGAGCAGAGCCCCAGTCTTGCTGTTTATCTGCAATGACTGCCAGGGCAAGTGAGGACCAGCAAGACAATTCCTGCCTAGCACCTTCCTTGGAGGAGAGAGAGTGCAACGTTTCATTTTAGCGTTTTGGCGCTCACGAGGGAGACAAACTGCTTTGGCTGTTTGCAAGGCTAGGAAAGAGCAGAGCCCCAGTCTTGCTGTTTATCTGCAATGACTGCCAGGGCAAGTGAGGACCAGCAAGACAATTCCTGCCTAGCACCTTCCTTGGAGGAGAGAGAGTGCAACGTTTAATTTTAGCATTTTGGCGGTCACGAGGGAGACAAACTGCTTTGGCTGTTTGCAAGGCTAGGAAAGAGCAGAGCCCCAGTCTTGCTGTTTCTCTGCAATGACTGCCAGGGCAAGTGAGGACCAGCAAGACAATTCCTGCCTAGCACCTTCCTTGGAGGAGAGAGACTGCAACGTTTCATTTTAGCATTTTGGCTCTCATGAGGGAGACAAACTGCTTTGGCTGTTTGCAAGGCTAAGGAAAGAGCAGAGCCCCAGTCTTGCTGTTTCTCTGCAATGACTGCCAGGGCAAGTGAGGACCAGCAAGACAATTCCTGCCTAGCACCTTCCTTGGAGGAGAGAGAGTGCAACGTTTCATTTTAGCATTTTGGCGCTCACGAGGGAGACGAACTGCATTGGCTGTTTGCAAGGCTAGGAAAGAGCAGAGCCCCAGTCTTGCTGTTTATCTGCAATGACTGCCAGGGCAAGTGAGGACCAGCAAGAGAATTCCTGCCTAGCACCTTCTTTGGAGGAGAGAGTGTGCAACGTTTCATTTTGCTTTTTGGAGTGCGAGAGTGAGAAAAAGCAGAGTGCCTGTTTGCAAGGCGAGGAAAGAGCAGAGCCCCAGTCTTGCTGTTTATCTGCAATGACTGCCAGGGCAAGTGAGGACCAGCAAGACCATTCCTGCCTAGCACCTTCCTTGGAGGAGAGAGAGTGCAACGTTTCATTTTAGCATTTTGGCAGTCACGAGGGAGACAAACTGCTTTGGCTGTTTGCAAGGCTAGGAAAGAGCAGAGTCCCAGTCTTGCTGTTTATCTGCAATGACTGCCAGGGCAAGTGAGGACCAGCAAGACAATTCCTGCCTAGCACCTTCCTTGGAGGAGAGAGTGTGCAACGTTTCATTTTGCTTTTTGGAGTGCGAGAGTGAGAAAAAGCAGAGTGCCTGTTTGCAAGGTGAGGAAAGAGCAGAGCCCCAGTCTTGCTGTTTATCTGCAATGACTGCCAGGGCAAGTGAGGACCAGCAAGACAATTCCTACCTAGCACCTTCCTTGGAGGAGAGAGAGTGCAACGTTTAAATTTAGCAGTTTGGCGCTCACGACGGAGAGGAACTGCCTTGGCTGTGTCGTGGTTTAGCCCCAGCCAGCAACTATGCACCACGCAGCCGCTCGCTCACTCCCCCACGGTGGCACGGGGGAGAGAACTGTAAGAGTAAAAGTGAGGAAACTCATGGTTTGAGATAAAGACAGTTTAATAAGTAAAGCAAAAGCTGCGCACGCAATCAAAGCAAAACAAGGAATTTGTTCACCACTCCGCATGGGCAGGCAGGTGTTCAGCCATCTCCAGGGAAGCAGGGCTCCGTCACGCGTAATGATTTCTTGGGAAGACAGACGCCATAACTCCGAACGTCCCTCCACCCCTTCCTTCTTCGTTGTCCCAGCTTTATATACTGAGCATGACGTTATATGGTATGGAATACCTCTTTGGCCAGCCTGGGTCAGCTGTCCCAGCTGTGTCACCTCCCAGCTTCCCGTGCACCCCCAGCCCGCTCGCTGCAGGCCAACATGAGAAGCTGGACTGTCTTGAGTACTTGGCAACAACTCAAAACATCAGCACCTTATCAACATTTTCTCATCCCAAATCCAAAACATAGCCTCACGCTAGCTTCTACGAAGAAAATTAACTCTACCCTGGATGAAACCAGGACAGGCTGTTTGCAAGGCTAGGAAAGAGCAGAGCCCCAGTCTTGCTGTTTATCTGCAATGACTGCCAGGGCAAGCGAGGACCACCAAGACAATTCCTGCCTATCACGTTCCTTGGAGGAGAGAGAGTGCAACGTTTCAATTTAGCAGTTTGGCGCTCAAGAAGGAGAGAAACTGCATTGGCTGTTTGCAAGGCTAGGAAAGAGCAGAGCCCCAGTCTTGCTGTTCATCTGCAATGACTGCCAGGGCAAGCGAGGACCAACAACACAATTCCTGCCTAGGACCTTCCTTGGAGGAGACAGAGTTCAACGTTTCAATCTCGCAGTTGGGAGTGCGAGAGTGAGAAAAAAATCAGTGCCTGTTTACAAAGCTAGGAAATAGCAGAGCCCCAGTCTTGCTGTTTATCTGCAATGACTGCCAGGGCAAGTGAGGACCAGCAAGACAATTCCTGCCTAGCACCTTCCTTGGAGGAGAGAGGGTGCAATTTTTCAATTTAGGGGTTTGGCGTTCAAGAGTGCGAGGAACTGGATTGTCTGTTTGAAAGGCTAGTATAGAGCACGGACCCAGTCTTGCCTTTTCTCTGCAATGACTGCCAGGGCAAGTCAGGACCAGCAAGACAAATCCTTCCTAGCACGTTCCTTCAACGAGAGAGAGTGCAACTTTTCAATCTCGCATTTGGGAGTGCTAGAGTGAGAAAAACTTCAGTGCCTGTTTGCAAGGCTACGAAAGAGGAGATCTCCAGTCTTGCTGTTTATCTGCAGTGACTGCCAGGGCAAGTGAGGACCAGCAAGACAATTCCTGCCTAGCACCTTCCTTGGAGGAGAGAGAGTGCAACGTTTCCATTTTGCAGTTTCTGTTACGAAAGTGTGAAGAACTGCATTGGCTGTTTCAAGGCTTGGAAAGAGCAGAGTCCCACTCTTGCTGTTTATCTGCAATGACTGCCAGGGCAAGCGAGGACCAGCAAGACAATTCCTGCCTAGCACCTTCCTTGGAGGAGAGAGAGTGCAAAGTTTCCATTTTGCAGTTTGGCGCTCACGAGGGAGAGGAACTTCATTGACTGTTTGCAAGGCTAGGAAAGAGCAGAGCCCCAGTCTTGCTGTTTATCTGCAATGACTGCCTGGGCAAGCGAGGACCAGCAAGACAATTCCTGCCTAGCACCTTCCTTGGAGGAGAGACAGTGCAAAGTTTCCATTTTGCAGTTTGGCGCTCACGACGGAGAGGAACTGCATTGGCGTTGTGGCGTTGATCTGCACAGCTCGACCTTAAGGAGAAGGAGCTGTGGCACTGAGAAGCTGGTAAACAGCTGGATATCTGCACGGCTCAGCTTTGAGGAGAAGGAGCTGTGATAAACAACTAAGAAGAAGCAAGGAAAACAGGAACACCTGCAAGCAGCGAATCCTGACTGTGTGAGAGGCACATGGACAGTGCGTGATATTTTGTATATAGCCAATTGCAATAGTGTGTGTAACAAGCTGTAACCAATCATGAGTGTGTGCGCAGTGAGTAAGCGCAAATTATGATATATATTGGAGTCAGACAAGACAATAAATGGCTTCGGAATATAACTCTCATAGAGTTGTGAGGTCCATCCTTCTCCCGCAACTGGTTACCCCGATGTGATACGATCTCTGGGATCTCATCGTTGAACACCGGTCGAGCACAGAGGACGCCGCAGGAGAAGCCTGGTTGGAAGAATTGCAGTCAGCGGGACTGACGCAAGGAAAAAGAAAAAGGAGTACGTTGGAACGGAGAAGCACCCAGCGAGGTGAGGTGAGCAACCGGCGCGGCCTGGGGCAGAACACATCGCATGAAGAAGGGGCGATAGTCAGACTCCAGCTGCACATGCTCTCTAAGAGAGGACTGAAATATGATGAATATACACTTAGAAGGCTTCTAATTTGGAGCCGAAAGAAAGGGTACCCCCCCAATCCGTCTGTGGCGTTTAAGGCAGAGACGTGGGAGGAGATAGGAAAAATGTTATGGGAGCATATTGAGAAAACTGCCGCAGAGTTAGTGACAGCGTGGAAGTTGATATTAACCACATTAAAAGCCTTAAAGGCAGAGAGAAAAAACTGCAGCTGATGTGGAGGAGGCTGTTAAACTGCTTTCAACCAATCCCTTCTTAACCGAGTCAGAGGGTCCAGGACCTTCAGCGACTCCGAATGCACCGCCTGAGGTGCCAGATGCACCGGGTGAACTGGCCGCATTAGATAAGTCAGAGAAACAGATCTACGATGATATATGTGAGGGCAAGACGGGACAAAGCTGCCCAGAACAATGTACTCAATGTTCCTCTGTGTGCCCATGTGAAAGATTGATGGGGCGGGCTTCACCACCCCCGAAACCACCCAGACCTAACCTATCGAAAGCCGTAGTTTTGAAGCCCTCAGCCGAGCCCCTGCCACCTTTACAGCCCCCGTTGCCTGAAGAAGAAGAGCCTGTTGTAGAGACTATAGGGAGGCAAGAGCCTAGAATGAAAGGCGACCCTAGGGAGCGGTGGAAAGATGTTTTTTTAGGAGTGATGAAAGACGAGGAAACAGAGTTACCGATGGCATTTCCTGTTAGTGTACAGCCTCACGGGCCCAATTGCTGGGACCCATTTCACTGGGACTTGATTAAGAAAGTGCGGAAGGCAGTACAAAATTATGGCTTGCAATCACCTTTCACACAAGCTCTATTAGATAACATATTCATGGGAATGATTCTTACACCATGGGATTGTCGGCAGATGATAGATATGTTGTTGACACCAACCCAAAGGTTATTGTGGGCAGACAGATGGTATAAACTCTGTATGCAAGAAGCCCTGAGAAACCTGGAGCGTCAAGATGGCGATCCACTCCAGAACATTACTATGGAACAAATGACAGGCCAGGGACTGTTTGTGGATGTTAGATTGCAAGCGCAGCTGCCCTTAGAAGCCTTGCAATTAGTTGGGCAACTAGCGTTGAATGCGTTGCGAACAGTCCCTGAGGAGGGAAAGAGGCAACCATCTTACACTCAAATTAGACAAGGGAGAGATGAACCATATATGTCTTTTGTTGATCGTCTGAGAGACACTTTGAATAAAGTGTATACCAATGAAGAGGCAAAACTAGCAGTGTTGTTGAATTTAGCGGTAGAAAATGCCAATGTAGATTGTAAAAGAATTTTGTTAATTTTGCCAAAAGAAGCAACGTTAGTACAAATGGTAGAAGCCTGCAACAGAGTAGGCTCTGCCACACATCAGGCAGAGACACTCGCAAGTGCCTTTGCAGCAGCAATTAAGCCATTTATAAATGGAAAAGGGGAGAAAAATTGTTTTAATTGTGGAAAAACAGGCCATTTTAGAGCTCAGTGCAAGGCCACAAGGAAAGGACCGAGGCAGATTGAGACAGGTCATAAATCCTTCCAGCAAGGACCCTTTCAGCAAGGAATAGGCCCAGCAGGAGCACCATGTGGTCGATGTCAAAAATTTGGTCATCAAGCCTCAGAATGTTGTTCAAAGTATCATCGGGATGGTATGAAATTGGGAAACGGGCGACCGAGCGCGAAGGCACCCCACACGATGACACAAATGGGGAAGCACCACCAGGCTGCTTGGCAAGCCTCAGCGCCCAAACCAGAGGGAGCGCCAGAATGGAGGTGGAAACAACAGTAGAAGTTACCTTATGGGACATGTCGGTTTATGATGTCCCGACTAACGCAAATGGACCATTAGGATATGGATTGAGTGCTTTGTTATTAGGACGATCTTCAGCAACAAAGTAGGGACTTTTTGTTCTCCCTGGAGTCATTGACGAAAAAGGCCATATTGTGCCAACCACTAGTCCTTGGAACACACCTGTTTTTGGGATTCCAAAGAAAAGTGGAAAATGGAGACTATTACATGACTTGGGAGAAGTCAATAAGGTATAGTGGACATGGGAGCCTTGCAACCAGGGCTACCATCTCCCTGTATGATACTGAAGTATTGGAAGCTTTTGATTATAGATCTCAAAGATTGCTTTTTTACAATCCCTCTGCATGAAGATGATGCCAAACATTTTGCATTCTCAGTCCCAAGTACAAACAAGGCACAACCCATGCAAAGATATCATTGGACAGTATTGCCACAAGGCATGAAAAATTCGCCCACGATGTGTCAAATTTATTTAAATTGGGCTTTACAGCCAATCAGAAAAAGGTGGCCTCAATATTTCATCTATCATTATATGGATGACATATTGTTGTCTGGTGATCAATTAAATCCAGAAGAAATGATCGGGGAGCTCGTTGAGCTTTTGAGACAAAGTGGGCTGCAAGTGGCGCCGGAAAAGATACAAACTGAAGCGCCTTGGAGGTACTTGGGGTGGATGATCACTGAAACGTTGGTGACCCTCCAAAAGGTTGAATTAAGAATTCAGATTAAAACATTAAATGATGTACAAAAATTGGTAGGAGACGTTAACTGGATTCGACCTATTTGTGGGATCACAAACCAAGATATGGAGCCCTTGGTTCAGCTCTTGCGAGGGGATAGCAGGTTAAACTCTCCTCGGCAATTGACCAAGGAAGCCTGGGAAGCAGTAGCAAACATTTCTGAAAAGGTAACTCAAGCATTTAGTTCTAGGATAGACCCCTCGATAGGGATCACTTTGGCAGTAATCAATCATGAGCGACATCCCTATGCGCATATAATACAGTGGATAACAAAGCTAGAATCCAAAGTGGACCCACTGAGAATTTTAGAGTGGGTCTTTTTACCTCAGTAGCACAGAAAAACCATCACCACGAAAGTAGAGTGTTTTGCAAATTTGATTATGAAAGGGCGCAACAGAATTATTGATATATCGGCAAAGGACCTGAAAACGATTTTAGTAGCATTACAACAAGAATATTTGACTTGGGCTTTGCAGCACTCTGTTCCCTTGCAAACTGCATTAGCAGAATTTGAGGGTGACATTTAGATTCATTATCCATCACACAAAAAGTTTACCTTTAAAACAAACAAACAAACAAACAAACAAACAAACAAACAAAAAACCCCAAACATGAAGTAGAAGAAAAATCAAAGTGTAGTCAATATCCAGTTCAAGGTGCTACAGTATTTATGGATGGTGGTGGGAAAACGGGCAAGGCAGCAATAGTACGGCGAGAGCACGGAGAATGGAAAGAACGGGTACTTGTCGTGCCAGGATCAGTTCAAAGGGTAGAACTACAGGCAGTAATTGAAGCCTTTAAATTATGGTCTGAAGAACCTGTGAATATAATTACTGATTCTTTATATGTAGTTGGAGTACTCCAAGGATTGGAAGGTTGAATCCTCAGACAGGTAGAGCAGGAACAGCTATATCAACAATTTAGAACGCTTTGGTTTTTATTGCAGAAAAGACGACACCCTTATTACGTTATGCGTATACGCAGCCATACCAACCTTCCAGGGGAATTGGTGGAAGGAAATGCAAGAGCTGATCGGCTGACTGCCGCAGTATGGGCTGGACCCGCTCCGGACCGTTTAGATCAAGCGCAAGCCTCTCATGCCTTTTTCCATCAATCTGCCAAAGTTTTAGCGAGACAATTTAATCTAAGTGCAGGTGACGCTAGAGCTATTATACAGACTTGTGCTGATTGTCAACAAATAGGCCCAGGAATCGCGATTACGGTTAGTCCCGGAGGATTGCCTTCGCTACAACTATGGCAGATGGATGTGACACATGTTGCTGACTTTGGAAGATTTAAATATGTTCATGTTTCAATTGATTGCTATTCTGCAGTAGTTTGGGCCACTGCACAAACAGGAGAAACTAGTAGGCATGTACAAAAGCATTTGCGAGCTGCATTCGCAGCCCATGGTATACCCCTACAAATTAAAACCGATAATGGTCCTTGTTATGTAGCCCAGTCAAGCCAACCATTTCTTGCTCAATGGGGAGTGACGCATGTTACTGGAATACCACATCCCCCAACTGGACAAGCTATTGTTGAACGAATGAATCATTCCCTGAAGTGTTTATTGCAAAAACAAAAAGGGGGAGAGGCTACCACACCACCCCAAGAACGTTTGAATAAAGCCTTATATGTGTTAAATTATTTCCGTCTAGCAGGAGAAACATGTAAAAGGAATGACAGGAAGTCTGTTTGCGTTAACACAAAATGTGCAAGTAAAAGTTAAAAATTTGGAAAAGAATATGTGGGAAGGACCTTTTCAACTGCTAACCTGGGGACGAGGTTATGCTTGTGTCATTACAGATTCTGGAACTTGTTTGGTACCCGCAAAATGGGTAAAACCATGGGTGAAACAGTCACCATCGTCGTCGTCGGACACATCTTGACACTACCAGGTGTCATCGCAATCTGGATGCCACCTCAGCCAAAAGAAAATGTATGGGTAAATCACACTGAAATTAGCAGTATCATGAGAGGAACATGGAAAGCTTTTAGGGCAAACCGCTCTAGAACTACAAATCCTTTGGTAAGATATAATATTGGTTTTCATAGCTTTATACAAGCACTTTTTCCATCACTAGAAGTAGCTTCTATCGCTAGGAGTAGTACAGCTAGAATTGTTTGCCTTGTAACATTCTGCTATTAATTTAAGCATAGTTGATATGTGACTGCTGGATTATGGCAAGATGCCGTGTAAACAAAACCTACGAACCAACAGACGGGGTGGCTGTGGCGCGTGCAGCACGTCTGGCCAGCGGGCACATGCGCCATAGGCTCCCTGTGTTGAGAGGTGGCAACCGAGGCGTGTTCTGACACTCGCTGGCCACGCGTGTCGAAACTCGTTCCTTGGCAAAGGTATAAATACCGGGATTTCCCGAAGAGCAGGGGGATCGGTGTACGGCAAGGCCACCGTTGCCTCCGTGGGGACGCCCACGTAAAGCTGGCACCTACCGACTGCTGGGCTGAGTTCACGGCACAGGACGATACAAGAATGCACAGATGGTCCATCTTCCTCACAGTCGTTGGCTTGCAAATGATCCATCAGGTTTTGTTTATAGATAAACAAAAAGGGGGAGATGTTGGGATCACCCTGCAAGGGCTCGACCTTAAGGAGGAGGAGCTGTGGTGTTGATCTGCACGGCTCGACCTTAAGAAGAAGGAGCTGTGGCACTGAGAAGCTGGTAAACAGCTGGATATCTGCTCGGCTCGGCCTTGAGGAGAAGGAGCTGTGGAAAACAACTAAGAAGCAGCAAAGGAGTGCAGGAATACCTGCAGACAGCGAATCCTGACTGTGTGAGAGGCGCGTGGACAGCGCGTGATATTTTGTATATAACCAATTGCAATAATGTGTGTAACAAGCTGTAACCAATCATGAGTCTGGACGCAGTGACTAAACAAAGACTATGATATATATTGGAGTCAGACAAGACAATAAACGGATTTGGAATATAACTCTCATAGAGTTGTGAAGTCCATCCTTCTCCCGCATAACCCTAATGCCCTAACCCTAACCCCTAACCCTAAAGCATAACCCTAACCCCTAACCCTAACCCCTAAACCCTAACCCCCTAACCCTAACCCCCACCCTAACCCAAACCCCCTAAACCTAACCCCTAACCCCAACCTCCTAACCCCCACCCCCTAACCCTAACACCTAACCACAACCCTAACCCCTAAGCCTAACCCCTAAGCAAACCACTAACCCCTAACCCTAATCCCCTAACCCCAACCACTAACCCCCAACCCTAACCCCTAACCCCTAACCCTAACCCCTAAACCCTAACCCCCACCCTAAACCCTAACCCTAACCCCCTAACCCCAACCCCCTTGCCCTAACCCCAACCCTAACCCCCTAATCCTAACCCCTAAACCCAACCCCTAAACACTAACCCCAACCCCCTAACCCTAACGCCAACCCCCTAACCTCCTAACCCTAACCCCTAATCCCCTAACCCTAATCCCCACCCTAACCCAAACCCCCTAACCCTAACCCCAACACCCTAACCCTAACCCCTAACCCCAACCCCCTAACCCCAACCGCCTAACCCTAACCCCTAACCCTAACCCCAACCCTAACCCCTAACCCCCTAATCCTAACCCCTAAACCCAATCCCTAAACCATAACCCGAACCCCCACCCTAACCCCAACCCCCTAAACCTAACCCCAACCCCCTAACCCCCACCCTAACCCCAGCCCCCTAACCCCAGCCCCCTAACCCTAACCCCCTAACCCCTAACCGCAACCCCCTAACCCTAACCCCCTAAGCCTAACCCCTAACCCCAACCCTTACCCGAACCCCCTAACCCCAACCCCCTAACCCTAACCCCAACCCCCTAATCCCCTAACCCTAACCCCCTAACCCTAAACCCCACCCTAACCCCAGCCCCCTAAGCCTAACCCCCTAACCCTAACCCCTAACCCCAACCCCCTAACCCTAACCCCCTAACCCCCTAACCCCTAACCCCAACCCCCTAAGCCTAACCCTCTAAGCCTAACCCCCTAACCCCTAATCCCAACCCTTACCCGAACCCCCTAACCCCCACCCCCAACCCACACCCAACCCCCCCAACCCCCTAACCCCCTAACCCCAACCCTAACCCCAACCCGAACCCTAACCCCTAACCCCAACCCCCTAACCCCAACCCCAACCCCACCCCAACCCTTACCGTAACCACCCTAACCCCAACCGCTAACAACCCGAACCCCAACCCCTAACCCTAATGGCCCTAACCCTAACGGCCCTAACCCCCTAACCCTAACGACCCTAACCCTAACCCCAAACCCAACGCTAATGCCCTAAACCCTAGCCGGGAACCACGTAACGTCAGGCTCTAACCCTCCGCGGCGAGCAGAGGGGGACTTCCGGGCCCCGGAGGACTTCCGTATCGGCGAGCAGTCCTCCGGGGCGAGCAGAGGGGCACTTCCGGGCCCCGGAGGACTTCCGTATCAGCGAGCAGTCCTCCGGGAGGGCTACGGAGGCCCATGGTGCATCGAGGTGGAGCTGGGCAGCCATTTGCGGTCGCCGAAGTCCTCCGGGGGTGTAGAGACAGATCTGTCGGCTGGCTGGGGTGGCCCGTCGTACAGAGAGATGGAGCTTGGGTGTTAGTTCGTGGTTTGGGAGTGTAGAGAGATGCGTCGTCGTGTGGTGTTCTGGAGTGTGAAAGGAAATAAAAAAGGTACCTCATTTGCATACATAATTGACGTATTTGTGTAGTTAGAGGTTACCCTATATTCTAATTGGGAGTAATGCATAATTGTTATGGTGTGGATTGCTTATGGATTACTCCCAACTGGAATACGGGGTACTATGTATACCTAGGGTGTGTTTCTTGGTCAGTATAAAAAAATCGAAATATAATAAGTCTGGTGCAGCAGTAGAAAATGGCACCCCCCTGGGAACAATTTGTTGAAGTTTAATATATTATTCATTTAAATGAATAATTAGTCCCAGGGAGGTGCCATTTTCTACTGCTGCTAAATCATGTTTTCATTGATGTCTGCCTCAAACATAAGAACATGAAAGACAAAAAGACAGACACCAAAAAAAAATCCCCTAAATCAATGACAAGACACCAAACCAACTGAATTCACAGACAAGATGACAGAAACCAAAAAACCCCAAAGACAAAACTATGCAGAAAAAATGTAAAACAAAACATGAGACACACACAAAAACAAGCCTGAGAAAGACCAACAAAAAAGATGCAAGGGCAACAAAGACACAGACAAAAGGCAGAGACAGATGAAAAAAAAAATCAAGGAGAGAACACAAGAGAGCAAATTAATCTTTATTGGTTGGACATTTTTCTACCTACCTCTGGGGGTCTAAGAAGTACTCTTTCAACTATCATTGGGAGCTCTCACAGCAGTTAAGGTGATTTTATACACTGATGTAACATTCCACCATTACTGCCTAAGCTTGACGTTCTCCTTCTCTTACTCCTCAGATGTAATTCCATCCCGCTATTGTCTAACAGTGCTGTTTTCTTTGGACACCAGTTATGCTCAAGTAGTCATCTACATTTCTTTAAAACTATGCAAATTTACAAAAATCTACTTTACACAGCTAGTAATGCACATGCTTCCTTTTAACATATCACTATCTAGAGGTACGTGTAGCAGTTAACAACTCTCCCAGAGCTGCAGGAGATTCTTTCGCTCAAAGAATCACTTACAAACTTTATTTCCATTACTTTGGGAGTCCCAGTTGAGAGCTGCCTATGCCTGCACAAGTTCTCCTCTTTCTTTTCCCCGGCGCCTCTGTTTACCTGTGTGCGTGACAGACGCTCGCTTAGCTTTGTACTGTCGTTTCCTTTTTCCGTTACCACAGTGATTTTGATTGGGATACTTTACTGCCTAGAGTGGTTCTGTTAATACTTTTTTTGGTGTGTTTCCATTGACCCACAACTAACTCCAAGCAAGCCTTCTAACAGCATTATTTACACCTGGCCTCAAAAATTTACTTGTACTACCAATATTAAAAATACTTTCTTCCTCACCATAAGGGTAGCAATTACTTGAACATTTACTCAGTTTTCACTCGTGCTTCTTATACACACACACACAACCTCTAAAAACTCATCCTTACATTAATAGCAGTTGCAACGATTTAGTGCCTGTGATTCTTCCTGTAGTGGCTTGCACGATTCTCATTCCCATTAGGTACTCCGTCTGTTGCTTCACACATATCTGTTTTCATCTCTGAGGCGACGTCTCCACGATCGGTATTCCCAGGCAGAGCGTGAGACCGTTCCGCTCGTCCCGATGGGCCCTGCTAAAACAACAATTGACAAACAACATTACATCACAAACCACAACACCCGTCAAAAGAATTTACAATGCTACTAATACAAAATACAGTTAGGCCTCCCTGCTTCACAATCCGGTCCTTTTCAATAACAGCCGATGACCCCCCCACACCCTGCGACCGCAACCGGCAGCTTAACATCATACTGTCCTGCAACGACAGGCACCAACCACGTTCCAGAGGAACGTTCCCCAGGAACGGCATTCCCCGAGAGCCTTGAAAAAGTCACCCTGCCTGCAAAAACCTCAGCCTGAACCCCTCAAGAATAACCTCAGCTGGGATTCTAGTTTGCTTATTCTCTACATGTCTAAAAAAATCTCTCTTCCACTTACAAGCTGCAAGGACAAATTAGAAAAACATACACAAACACAAATCATACAGCGTTAAAACACATTCAAAACACCGCCCATTTGGCTATCACACAAACCACCCCTGACTCTCGGCTCATCCGTTCTGCCGCCTGCCTGCCGCAATGAGCCGTGGCCCACATCTACGGGGCTCCTCGGGAACGCCGCTTCCGGGAGCCTCAAAAACCGATCACCCTGCCTGCAAAAACCCCGGCCCGAGCACGACCTGCGTCCAAACATTGGCGATGAACATCGCCTCGCAGAGCGGCCGGGACTGGGGAAAAAAAACCCCAGCCGAGGGAAAAAAAAAAAAAAATCGCCCGGCTGGGGTTTGTTTTTTTTTTTTTTAAATAAAAAATTGATCTCCTGTCTGTATTACATATAACCTAAAACAAAAAAGCCACACATACCAGGTTAGACCCACCCCCCACCCCCCCACCTCCAACGTGTCCGTTTCACCACCCACCAACCACGATGGCAGATCACCCCATATCTAGGGGGTCCACCCCAATCATGCCGGGAACTGCCTCACCACATCCCTCTAGACATCACCGCTCCACATGATTCTATAGCATCAGCCTTTGTAACCAGAAACCAAGAAAGATGCTTCCCTAGGTGTGCCCCTGCTGCTCCTCTTCCCTTTGAATTGTCCGCTCTGGCACGATCGGCTCGAGAATATGCCCCGGGGACACGCGTCACCCCGTGCCTCCTGCAAAATGCTACGTAAGAGACTCTACGGCCCGCTTGCCGATAGCTACTGGCTGCCCCCAGAAGCGGGCCATACAACCTCCACCCAAACAGGCCATGCTAATTGACACATTATCCTCCTGTGCTTTGACTATTCCATCCTGACAAGAGTTACTACACAGAGGCAATGCGGCTCCACCTCAAATACACATATACACGCTCCACAAACGTTACCTAAAGGTGCTAGAATACCACACAGGGGAGACTTAATGCCAAGCCGACAGAGCCTGACGGTAAGCACAATGGTGCTGAGGACGCACAGCACAAACTCTGGCGTGGCTCTGCTGTGCAAGAATGCCATACTCTGGAGACCTAAGACGACCCCACCGCTAGGAATAAACCCCTGGAAAAACTCTCAAGAAAGTCAGACGTGAGAGCTGAGGGCAAAGCCCGAGCAACAGCCACAAGACAGACTGACCAAAAGCACCTACTATGCTAAACTACACCGACAGCATCATGCTTCTACGTCACACCACAAAAAGATGCGGTCGATTGGCGCTAGACCGATGACTCGAGCCTGTGTGGGCATGACTGATGGCTACCGCACATCACAGTAGGATGTGAGTATGCCCGAGGCACCTTGGATGCAAGTGCCAAAACACACACCGAGATGTTTGATAAGGTACGCTTACGAACACACACTAGACGTTCCACACGACCCTTCCCACTCATCCCAGAGCTGTTTTGCCAGCACATGCATCGTGATGCGTATCGCTCCCTCCGCCCGCACAAGACCAATTCCCCGCAAGCTACCCTCCCGTTATGCCGACGTTTAGACGCGCTCGGTCTCCACGACCTGCGGATTTTTGCTGCGCCGCGTTGCTTTTGTGGTGCCTCTGGTCACGGTCCATTGTCAATGGCCATCCTCGGTAGCGGACGTGTCACTAAATGCAAGATGCCGTTAATCGCTTCGTGCCGCTCTGCCGCTCGCAAACACAAAATCCAAAGCTGTTGAACGCACACCTTGTCTGTGAGAGAACGAAGCTCCGCAGCTCTGCTCATCTGCTCCTCTCTGATTCCAAAGATAACGCTTCACAGTCAGAGACCTCTGTGGCACCTGAAAATCCAGAGCAGCGCAATGCTAGATCTGCCCTAACGTGACAGATCGCTCTGATGCCTGTCACACGCTGCTCCTCGGACCTCGATTCCTCAACCGTTTCCACAGGCTTGCTACAAGGTGCCTGCAAAAAAATCAGGAAAACCATTGCCAACTTAGAGACTTTGCTCATGCTACCTCACGAACTGTGATCTGCTCAACTCCCACCCACATACACAGAGACCTCAAGGTCACTTAAACCCTCTATGCTGGCTCTGCAATGCCATACGATACCAACATAAAGACAGCCGTACGATGCGTGTGCAAACATAATGCTGTACGATGCAACATGCTCATAGATCGCAGTCAAGGCAAAATACAATACAGAGCACTGCAATGGAAGACCAAACACAATACAGGGCCAAGAGTCTCTCAAAGGACAGTCTATATACACGTGGAACGATATAATACAAGTCGCGACACGGAGCCGTATGACACAAGACTGTCTTGAGCGGCGCTCGATATGAGCGCGGAGGAATATGGTAAAACACCCGTACAGAGCCGACCGATGCGTTACAAAATTCAACTACAAAGCAAGTTATGACATGAGGCCATACAAGTTCAAATGTGGCACGATACGATGCAGAACGTGATGCAGGGCCGTACGATGCGAGATAGACTCGAGCGGTCGGTCGAAATTAGTGCGGAGCAATAGCGTACGAGCCGAACGATGCGTTACAAAATTCAAACGGAGAGCGACAGAATACAAACGGTGACGCGAGGCCATACGAACCCAAATACAGAGCGCGCGCAATACAAAAAAGTTACGCCGGGCCGGGCGAGGCAACAGTGTCTCAAATGGCAGTCGATACGAGCACGGAGGGTTACGACACGATACGAGACCAAACACGGAGCGATACGGCACAAAACAAAGCACAAAGTGAGGCGGTCTCAGACGGTAGCCAAAACCTATGCAGACTGCTGGAACACAACACAGAACTGGAATATTTGATGTATGCAATGCCAGGCTTTAAGACCTACACCCGTAAGGGTGCAGGGATGAAATGCTGCAGGGGATCTCTGTGGAAACAGAACTTACCAGAGCAGAGCTGTCATGGCAACCCAGATCGCCTCCACAAAGGCGACCCTCCAGAAACTTCTGTGATGCAAAATGCGCTTTAAGCTCTGATCACAAGACGAGAAGTGCTCAATGGGCTCTATGCCAAAGCAGCGAGGCATTAGAGAACCCACAGACACCTACTGAGGTGGGTGCCAAATGCCGAGAGCCCGTGGGGCAGTAGAGACCCCCGGAAAGCACCATACAGGAGACCGAACGCGGACAACACTAATGATGCTAGGACACAGACATAGGCCAGAAAGTTCACATCCTGCGGGTTGGACCCCAGGCCCTCTATCCACCCCCAGACATAACGGAGCCTAAACAGCCCTCTCCGCAACAGTCCTTAAACCACCCTCCCGGCCCCACACCATCCACCGCTTTTGCCACTTACCCTTCGGAGGGCAGGGTCCAGAATCCATGCTCAGCAGCAGCGCTTCCTGTAACTGGGATGCTCCTGCATTCACCTGGTTCCTCTTAATCACCCGCAAGACAGAGCACCGCTAGTCACTGACAGGCCGGCTGGCATTGACTGCCACGATGACACACTCCTCAGAAGTGCCACGCTGCTCCTCCCCCCCCAAAAAATCAGATATTGCAGCTGGCATATCCTACAGAAGCGAGAGAACCCAAGAGATAAAGCACTCATCCTGCTCTGGAGCCATAACCTGCTCTGCAGTTCCTGCCCTGATGCTCCTCTCTCCTCTGTTGACTCAACTTAAATCCTCGGCCGTTTGAGGAAAGCCCTCACGGTGCCTGTAAAGACCAAAGACAAACACTCAACCGAGTAGTCACATGATCCTCAGCGATTCGAGCCCAGCCGGACCGCGTAATGAGCCACTTGCCTCTTCTCAGACTAGCAATTGCTGTGTGGCTTCACCTCTCCAAAACACAGAGAAAAAAGTATGGCACCAAGATACTGCCCAAGTCCTCAGCCCGCTCGTGGCACTTCCTCTCTCCCGCTCCTTCACCTAGGCTGCTCGGAGACAGACTCTTCAGTTTGCTGTGCTGAGGCCTGGCCGCCGCCCGCAGAACACCAACAGGGTAATGATTCTAGCTACGTGTATATTATGACACGTCAGTAAATTGCTGATTTAGCACACTGGTCATGTCTCACCTTGCCAAAGACCGCTCCGGTGCGGATATCCCACCTCACACATTGATTCTGACCTACAAGACACCAAATAAGCTAGTCAAGATCCACTGACAGTCACGCCAGTTCTCAAACATCAGATGCCAGCCTGCCTCCATCTGGCACTCTGCTCACCTCTTCCATCACCCTTTGGCACATGGCTCATTGCTCCGCATCTAAAAAACCCAAACAAACCGCATAAAGCAATTCGCCTGGATGCTGACCGACAGCTTGACGAGACAAAAGGTCTGTCGTCTTTCTCTGTATATGCCTTCTAGATAGATCTAAACAAAAACCAAAAAAACAAAGCCCAGGTATTGAGCCCCACGTATACAAGCTAAGGCACATGCAAGCTTTGACCCACTTGACCACCACAGAAACCGCTGCTCCCAGAAGGCCAGAGTCCAAGCTCTGGCACCTGGAAAACATGATGAAAATAACTCTGTTCCAGCTATCTACAGCTACTTGTCCAGAGATAGACCATACAGTGCTTTCCAGAACTATCAGGGCACGTCAACATAATATCACACCACTGTAAAGCTATGCTACCCACATCTTTAGTGTTTCTACACCCCTGGGCAGGGCAGCTCCAACCACACAGCAACGCCGAGCATGGACGCCACAAACATGACGGAGGCACAAGAAGATGGCAAGCGACAAGGATGACTCCCATACAGACGATGATGCCGGCAGAGAAACCCTGTGACACCACACAGGTGCGGATGCTTTAGAGCAGCCCCAGGAAAGAGAGGCGATGGCTGTGGCCCGAGAGAGAAAGCTCACGTCAAAACCAGAACGAAGGATGCATGAGAAGCTGAGCTTTAAGACCTAAGACTGTTAAGGACATGGGGATGAAAGCCCAAAAGCCAACTCCGTGCAAACAGAGCTCTCAACAGTGGAGCTGCAGGCACCACCTAGCCCAACACTGCAAGAGATGACCATTCAAACATCTACGATGCGCTGCATGCCAGACAAATGTGAGCTCTAAGCTATAATTGCAAAGCTCGTTGAGCTTTTCAGACAAAGTGGGCTGCAAGTGGCACCAGAAAAGATACAAGCTGAAGTGCCTTGGAGGTACTTGGGGTGGATGATCACTGAAACGTCGGTAACCCCCCAGAAGGTTGAATTAAGAATTCAGATTAAAACATTAAATGATGTACAAAAATTGGTAGGAGACGTTAACTGGATTCGACCGATTTGTGGGATCACAAACCAAGATGTGGAGCCCCTGGTTCAGCTCTTGCGAGGGGATAGCAGGTTAAACTCTCCTCGGCAATTGACCAAGGAAGCCTGGGAAGCAGTAGCAAACATTTCTGAAAAGGTAACTCAAGCATTTAGTTCTAGGATAGACCCCTTGATAGGGATCACCTTGGCAGTAATCAATCATGAGCGACATCCCTATGCGCTTATAATACAGTGGATAACAAAGCTAGAATCAAAAGCGGACCCATTGAAAATTTTAGAGTGGGTCTTTTTGCCTCAGTAGCACAGAAAAACCATCACCACGAAAGTAGAGTGTTTTGCAAATTTGATTATGAAAGGGCGCAACAGAATTATTGATATATCGGCAAAGGACCTGAAAACGATTTTAGTAGCATTACAACAAGAATATTCGACTTGGGCTTTGCAGCACTCTGTTCCCTTGCAAACTGCATTAGCAGAATTTGAGGGTGACATTTAGATTCATTATCCATCACACAAAATGTTTACCTTTAAAAAAAAAAAAAACAAAAAACCCCCCACAAACATGAAGTAGAAGAAAAATCAAAGTGTAGTCAATATCCAGTTCAAGGTGCTACAGTATTTATGGATGGTGGTGGGAAAACAGGCAAGGCAGCAATAGTACGGCGAGAGCACGGAGGATGGAAAGAACGGGTACTTGTCGTGCCAGGATCAGTTCAAAAGGTAGAACTACAGGCAGTAATTGAAGCCTTTAAATTATGGTCTGAAGAACCTGTGAATATAATTACTGATTCTTTATATGTAGTTGGAGTACTCCAAGGATTGGAAGGTTGAATCCTCAGACAGGTAGAGCAGGAACAGCTATATCAACAATTTAGAACGCTTTGGTTTTTATTGCAGAAAAGACGACACCCTTATTACGTTATGCATATACGCAGCCATACCAACCTTCCAGGGGAATTGGTGGAAGGAAATGCAAGAGCTGATCGGCTGACTGCCGCAGTATGGGCTGGACCCGCTCCGGACCGTTTAGGTCAAGCGCAAGCCTCTCATGCCTTTTTCCATCAATCTGCCAAAGTTTTAGCGAGACAATTTAATCTAAGTGCAGGTGACGCTAGAGCTATTATACAGACTTGTGCTGATTGTCAACAAATAGGCCCAGGAATCGCGATTACGGTTAGTCCCGGAGGATTGCCTTCGCTACAACTATGGCAGATGGATGTGACACATGTTGCTGACTTTGGAAGATTTAAATATGTTCATGTTTCAATTGATTGCTATTCTGCAGTAGTTTGGGCCACTGCACAAACAGGAGAAACTAGTAGGCATGTACAAAAGCATTTGCGAGCTGCATTCGCAGCCCATGGTATACCCCTACAAATTAAAACCGATAATGGTCCTTGTTATGTAGCCCAGTCAAGCCAACCATTTCTTGCTCAATGGGGAGTGACGCATGTTACTGGAATACCACATCCCCCAACTGGACAAGCTATTGTTGAACGAATGAATCATTCCCTGAAGTGTTTATTGCAAAAACAAAAAGGGGGAGAGGCTACCACACCACCCCAAGAACGTTTGAATAAAGCCTTATATGTGTTAAATTATTTCCGTCTAGCAGAAGGAGAAACATGTAAAAGGAATGACAGGAAGTCTGTTTGCGTTAACACAAAATGTGCAAGTAAAAGTTAAAAATTTGGAAAAGAATATGTGGGAAGGACCTTTTCAACTGCTAACCTGGGGACGAGGTTATGCTTGTGTCATTACAGATTCTGGAACTTGTTTGGTACCCGCAAAATGGGTAAAACCATGGGTGAAACAGTCACCATCGTCGTCGTCGGACACATCTTGACACTACCAGGTGTCATCGCAATCTGGATGCCACCTCAGCCAAAAGAAAATGTATGGGTAAATCACACTGAAATTAGCAGTATCATGAGAGGAACATGGAAAGCTTTTAGGGCAAACCGCTCTAGAACTACAAATCCTTTGGTAAGATATAATATTGGTTTTCATAGCTTTATACAAGCACTTTTTCCATCACTAGAAGTAGCTTCTATCGCTAGGAGTAGTACAGCTAGAATTGTTTGCCTTGTAACATTCTGCTATTAATTTAAGCATAGTTGATATGTGACTGCTGGATTATGGCAAGATGCCGTGTAAACAAAACCTACGAACCAACAGACGGGGTGGCTGTGGCGCGTGCAGCACGTCTGGCCAGCGGGCACATGCGCCATAGGCTCCCTGTGTTGAGAGGTGGCAACCGAGGCATGTTCTGACACTCGCTGGCCACGTGTGTCGAAACTCGTTCCTTGGCAAAGGTATAAATACCGGGATTTCCCGAAGAGCAGGGGGATCGGTGTACGGCAAGGCCACCGTTGCCTCCGTGGGGACGCCCACGTAAAGCTGGCACCTACCGACTGCTGGGCTGAGTTCACGGCACAGGACGATACAAGAATGCACAGATGGTCCATCTTCCTCACAGTCGTTGGGTTGCAAATGATCCATCAGGTTTTGTTTATAGATAAACAAAAAGGGGGAGATGTTGGGATCACCCTGCAAGGGCTCGACCTTAAGGAGAAGGAGCTGTGGTGTTGATCTGCACGGCTCGACCTTAAGAAGAAGGAGCTGTGGCACTGAGAAGCTGGTAAACAGCTGGATATCTGCTCGGCTCGGCCTTGAGGAGAAGGAGCTGTGGAAAACAACTAAGCAGCAGCAAAGGAGTGCAGGAACACCTGCAGGCAGCGAATCCTGACTGTGTGAGAGGCGCGTGGACAGCGCGTGATATTTTGTATATAACCAATTGCAATAATGTGTGTAACAAGCTGTAACCAATCATGAGTCTGTACGCAGTGACTAAACAAAGACTATGATATATATTGGAGTCAGACAAGACAATAAACGGCTTTGGAATATAACTCTCATAGAGTTGTGAAGTCCATCTTTCTCCCGCATAACCCTAATGCCCTAACCCTAACCCCTAACCCTAAAGCATAACCCTAACCCCTAACCCTAACCCCTAAACCCTAACCCCCTAACCCTAACCCCCACCCTAACCCAAACCCCCTAACCCTAACCCCTAACCCCAACCTCCTAACCCCCAACCCCTAACCCTAACACCTAACCACAACCCTAACCCCTAAGCCTAACCCCTAACCCCAACCACTAACCCCTAACCCTAATCCCCTAACCCCAACCACTAACCCCTAACCCTAACCCCTAAACCCTAACCCCCACCCTAAACCCTAACCCTAACCCCCTAACCCCAACCCCAACCCTAACCCCCTAACCCCAACCCCTAACCCCTAACCCTAACCCCTAAACCCTAACCCCCTAACCCTAACCCCAACCCTAACCCCTAACCCCCTAATCCTAACCCCTAAACCCAATCCCTAAACCATAACCCGAACCCCCACCCTAACCCCAACCCCCTAACCCTAACCCCAGCCCCCTAACCACAGCCCCCTAACCCTAACCGCAACCCCCTAACACTAACCCCCTAAGCCTAACCCCCTAACCCCTAACCCCAACCCCCTAACCCTAACCCCTAACCCCAACCCTTACCCGAACCCCCTAACCCCAACCCCCTGACCCTAACCCCCTAACCCTAACCCCCACCCTAACCCCAGGCCCCTAAGCCTAACCCCCTAACCCTAACCCCTAACCCCAACCCCCTAACCCTAACCCCTAACCCCAACCCCCTAAGCCTAACCCTCTAAGCCTAACCCCCTAACCCCAACCCCCTAACCCTAACTCCCTAACCCCTAATCCCAACCCTTACCCGAACCCCCTAACCCCAACCCCCTAACCCTAACCCCCACCCCCAACCCACACCCAACCCCCCCCAACCCCAACCGCCTAACCCTAACCCCCACCCCCACCCCCAACCCACACCCAACCCCCCCCAACCCCAAACCCCTAACCCCCTAACCCCAACCCTAACCCCAACCCTAACCCCTAACCCCAACCCCCTAACCCCAACCCCAACCCCACCCCAACCCTTACCGTAACCACCCTAACCCCAACCGCTAACAACCCGAACCCCAACCCCTAACCCTAATGGCCCTAACCCTAACGGCCCTAACCCCCTAACCCTAACGACCCTAACCCTAACCCCAAACCCAACGCTAATGCCCTAAACCCTAGCCGGGAACCACGTAAGGTCAGGTTCTAACCCTCCGCGGCGAGCAGAGGCCGACTTCCGGGCCCCGGAGGACTTCCGTATCGG